>NW_026057576.1:44371420-44381420 GCF_023721935.1 Panthera uncia
CACAACATGTATGTTTCTCATCTATCAAATTGAGCCATATACCCATTAGTAATTTGATACTACTAATAATTTCATGGAATATTTAAATAGGTCAAACACTCCAGACATGTATTATCTCATTTAACTCTGAAAGGTAATTTACTGTACCCAGTAACAACAGACTCTGTGCTAGGTATACAAAGATGATGAGAAGATACAGCTTTTGCCCAGAAGAGTTTTGGGCTGAGCACTAATGAATAAAAGGAATATACATCCCAGGTAAAAACAAAAACAAAAAAAAACAAAAAACAAAAAAACCAAAACTGTATCATCTGGGAAAGGACAGAAGATATTTGAGAAACCTAAAAGTTCAGTGGGACAGAACAGTCAGCAAGATGCACAGAGAAAAACCTAATAAACACTAAAACCCATATTTTATATTACAGGTATGTCATAGGATTCACATAGTAGGATTTTCTTAAGTTATTATTGAAGTGTTACAGCAAGTTCTGCTTCTCGAATTATAATTCATAAAATAATAAACCAGCGCCTTCATAAAATTTCACCTAAGTTTGACTTTGCATGTGCAATCTGCCATCTGCTTAAGAAAGAACTCTGGAATTCAGAGAAATTTGTTATTGCCTACTGTTATGAATCACAGAATTAAAAGTATCATTATTAAGTTCAATACCTTTAACTCACATGCTTAGAAACTGAAGGGTAAAGTCACATTAGGAAGTGTTTAGGGAGAATATTTTATAAAAGGCTTTGAGAGATGCCAAGAGAAATTTTATCTTAAGAATGAAAGTGAAGGAAAAGTTACACTGTTGGAATTTTAAAATGAAAATACTCAAGGCCCTATGTACTTTAACATTATCAAAATACAGAAATTTCTATAGAAAAGGGGCTTTTACTCTATATACTTCTATATAGTAACATGAGATACTAACAGGTTAAGATTTGTGATATATGTGGGTAAAACAAAATAATATTTACTATTAATTTGTGTGATGTCGATCTAGAATTTAAAGGAAGGCTATTTTTGAAGACTCAGTCCTAATTCAAGTAAAATTAGAATTTTTAAACATTGAGAAATGTGCAAAAGGAAATACCCTTCAAAAAAATCATTTCCACAAACTTGAGAAAAGCAATGACATAGTCATTAAAAAAAGATGTTTTGTAGGAAAATAATCTATATGGTTGGAGGCTAAGAATAAAACATTAACAAGAGGAAATCCCCATACGGCCAGGTTGCTAACTACTTTTTTGCTTTTAGTGCCCTGTCCTTAAATTAAGAACACCAAAAGAAACCTTTTATACAAGTATGCTAACCATTGGAAATCTTGAGCATTGCCAACCAAACAAAATATGCCACAAAAGAAATGTTTTATGGCCTGAAGCAAATCCCCTGTATTTCCTGCTGCTTCTTAAATTATTTCTGCTTCTAAAATGGCATGAGTCACCAATGAAAGAAAGTCCTCAAGAGTCACCAACAAAGGAAACTTTTCATGTTTTTTCGTGAAAACAAATAAGGGGAAAAGACTCAAGTATAGGGAAAATGAGGATACATATTAAGTAAAAATGTATAGCAACAAAGGAGAGAAAAAGGGACAGAGAAAGTTTTTGCATTTCATCTGGTTTACTATTCTGGCATTTGGTAGATATTTATCAATTCATTGTGTCATTTTGGCATACTCAGTCCAAGACTGAAATACATTAATGTAAATAGATATTTAATAGTTCAACTATACATGCTTAAGTTTTCTATAATTGGGGAAAGCTGATACTATAAGCTTATCTGTATCATATATTTGATTTTTGCATATATGCAACTTAATTTTTAATTAAAAAATTAAATTTCATAATAATACAAAATGTGCATATGAGACAATACGAAGGTAGAAAACATGCTCTAAAATGTGTTGAAAATAGCAGCGATTTGAGAAAAAAACAAGAAACAAATTATGTATGAGAGAGTAACATTGTACATTAGTATCAATGGACAAATATGCAGGGAATAGACAGTTCCCACATAAAGAAACAATGAGTCTGCTTATACAATTCAAATATCAATTATTACTGCCTACTCCACGAAATTTAGAATGAGGGAAAAGATCAGCAATGATTTTAAAATCCAGAAAGCTCAATAGAACCTGGAATCTGTAAAAGTCAGAAGACATAACATTGGTTTTGGAGCTCTGAGCTCTACCAGTTTTCCTAAGCACGTATCTTTGACAAAGTCCTTATCTTAGTCAAAGTTTATAATAGCAAAAGGATTTCTCCTTAAACTTGGGATGACTGATACATTATTATGTCTATTACTTCTTGATATACTATACCAAGCTGTTTTTCACATTTATATTTTGAATGTACCTTACATTCTTCCAAGTTTCAAAAACCTATTAGTGTTTTTATTTTTAAAAATAAGGAGTGAATTTATTCAGCAGCTAGGACTTCTGAATTCAAATACCTTCAGTTAACGGTGACTTAAATATTCTAATAGAGTGGAGTTGATAGTTTTTTTAATATTAAGAAGATTTAAAAGTGCTTAAATATTACTGATGATTAAGACTTTAGACCACAGTGATTCTCAGCATACAAATTAATTTTGCTATCTATTTTTAAAATCAATGTTTTCTAAAGAATTATTATCTTTTGAATGATTTAAAGTGGTAAGCAGCAAATTGCATATAGAAGTTTGCGCCTAAAATGACACAAACATATAATTAATTTCTCTACAAATGTCTCTAAATTAAGTCACTTGTTTTAATACAGATATGTGTAGTAAGAAAGTTACAGGGCTAGTATGAGGCACATGACAAATGTAGTGATGAAAGAAAACAATTTTTAATTTAGTAGACTCTATCAATCTGGAAAACCATGAATATTTACTATTAATTCAGTATGCTGAAAACTAGATAAAAGTGAGAGAGTATATATAAAAAAAAGAGCAACATAAAACACTTACTATAATAGTATTAACATCAATCACAATTTCTATGATCATATACCTACATTTGAAATCATGAGTCCAATGGTAGTTTTATATTCCTAGGAAGAATATTAAAATAAACATTTATTTTCCTTTATAAAATACACATTAAAATACTGGAAAACCTTGGGCATATAGTCAAGGTCTTTATTCTGACAGCAAAATTTCAATATGATAAGAAGTACCATTAATGATATAGAAAGTTTTTGTATAGATCATCTTCAGAACCTTCTACCATTTCATGTAAATGTAGCTTCTAGAAGTTATATAATTATACCTTTCCCATCCTATTACTCCTTAAAGAGTATAATCTTTATAGTTGTTTTTACTTTCTTTTACTATCACTTAGAATCTCCTAATGATTCATCCCAGATCAGTATGGATTCATAGATTGCCTAGAAAATGTAATATACAGATAACTCCAAGGAGTTTATAGCCTTGTATTTGGAGCAGACCAATGAAAAAGTAATTTCCAAAAAACAAGGCAAATATTGTAGTGAAGATTTTTGGAGCAGGCCTATAGGAAAACCAGAAGTGGACTCCCTCAATCAACCCAGTATGGTATTTCAGGAAAGGCTCCATGGTGGTAAAATTATAATAATAATTTTAAAAATAGACAAATAGATAGAACTCATGACTCTTGAAAAAAGTAGTTATGGAAATAGTAGGGAAACTCAACTTGAAGTATCAGTTTGTACAAAGCTCTCTACCAAAAATTCCAGTGGAACTCACTATTCTAATCATGTTACTGATCATGCCTTTGGTGGTGTTCTCACTACCACCTTTGGGCTTTGATATTTTACACCCAGCCCTTCTCCATTAGGTTCTGGAAAAAAATTAAGCCCTAATATCTCGACATCTATTATATGTCATAAAATAACTTCCCCCTTATGCATTCCATGTGAAATCAGCTATGTAGTATCCATGGGAAAATTGAGAAATGAATGACTCAATCATTTTCTGTAGGACTTTCTTCTTCCCAGAACCCTGATGGAGAATGGTTGCTTAACTTATACAATGAATTCTTATATTTAAATATTTTTACTTAAAATTTACATCTCCTATGAAGCTTTCTATTTTCTCATGATGCTATTTTTTTTATATTTCTACAAAGAGGTTTTGATCAAATATAAAAGGTATATGTCAAAATATATGTAAGGTACAATATATAAAATATTTTTATTCATTGCTAAAGAAGAGCTTGTGAAAAAATAGAATTACATATTTAGAGACCATCTAGCTCACTGATGCATTGCATATAGTCCATCTAGCTTAGTAATAGCATTTGATATCAAATTTCAAAATGAAAAATTAAAAAGTTGCCTTAATGCTGCTCTCAATTATGCCTAGATTTTGACATATTGGCACCTAGAAAAGATTATCATTTTCTCACTGACATTCCATAATGCAGATAATCTTTTAAAAATTATTTAAAAAAATTTATTTTTGAGACAGAGAGAGGCAGAGCATGATCAGGGGAGGGGCAGAGAGAGAGGGAGACACAGAATCTGAAGCAGGCTCCAGGCTCTGAGCTGTCAGCACAGAGCCTGACGTGGAGCTCGAACTCACAGAGTGTGAGATCATGATCTGAGCTGAAGTCAGACGCTTAACCTATTGAGCCACCCAGGCACCCCATGCAGATAATCTAATTTGTAGAAATAATGTACTCTTTCTCCCCAAAGGCTCAGCATGACTGTTTGTATGTTGAATGGAAAAAAGTTTCATATAAGCATTTTTACTTTTTGTGAATAGTCTTTTTCTAAAAAGTTGCCCCACCCTAACTTTGTCTTTCTCTAATCATTTCTTTCTGTTTGATCATTAAATACCCGATTTTATTTATTTTCCTTTTTGACAGCTAATTGTGCTTTTGGTGTGTTTATGTTTTCCAAAGAGTTAATCCTTTTTATAACGCTGATTATTTGCTATTCATGTCAAAAGATAGTCAAAGTACCCAGTCTATATTAATAAAATTTAAAAATATTAAATTAAGATGAAAAAGATGTGGAAGAATTCTTATAATCACAATTCAAACCTTACTATTTGAAACACTAAATTTGCACCTCTAGCACAAATTTTTAACATGCCAAAATAATATTTAAATTTCTTCATGAAAGTATTTTATGAAATAGGACATGAAAATACCAATATCTGCCTGTGAAAATGGATTAGGGTGATACAAATGAAATACAAATAGGAAACTTTCAGCTTTACACAATCTGGGCTTTGTTATTTGTTACATATAATATTTTTTTATTTTTTTAATTCAAAATTTATTGTCAAATTGGTTTCCATACAACACTCAGTGCTCATCCCAATAGGTGCCCTCCTCAATGCCCATCAACCCCTTTCCCCTCCCTCCCTCCCGCCCCCCCATCAACCCTCAGTTTATTCTCAGTTTTTAAGAGTCTCTTAGGTTTGCCTCCTTCCCTCTCTGTAACTTTTTTTTTCTCCCTTCCCCTCCCCCAGTGGTCTTCTGTTAAGTTTTGAAATGCTGCTAGTACATTGTTTGGTAAGATTCACTTCTATTTCCTCATTGATCCAATGATCATGTATATTTGAAACCAAACATATTCAAAATAATGCTTCTATGTTATCGTAGCTCTATCAGGTAAATAAAAATGACAATTGGCCCTAGTAACATTGAGAAAGACAAACAGTAGGTCTTTGGAAACTCAGTGATAACAATTAAAATAAACTGTCCACATTTTAAAGGTACTGGAAAGTAAATTATCACCTACCTGTTGTATGTAAGGAAAAACAGCAGATTTACATTCATACTTCTTTTTTGCTGAAGAGGCTTAATATTTACCTAATATTACAGGTTTTTAACATGTTTATATGCCATCTTTTGTGGGATTGAATCACTCATTCTATGATTAAAATCTAGTCCACATGTTGAACAGGAAAATCAAGGCCACATAATCATATATTACCTTTCTCAATATGCATCCTTTTCGATTCATGTCCCATATCATGACCAGCCAAATCTCCCTCTTTGGGCCCAGGGAGGACGTTTGGTGATAAACCCATCAGCATCTGGTTCATGGACAACCCATTCTGATGGACAGCTGTCAAGCCCGAAACAAAAGAACAAAGACAGAAACACCATAACACACAATGTTCGAACAAATTAATTAAACTCATTTGGACTCAAAAATAACTAAAATATGATGGTCTAAATTGGTATTATAATCTAACTCTAAGAATACTGAGAATTGGTAACCATGATAATCTTAAGAATAAGAAAAATAGTGGAAATGAAAACATTTTATCTTATCTTATTTTTATTTCACAAAGAATATAATATTTTTAATATCTGGAATACTTTTGAATGGCCATTACACTATGAGCACTAAAAGCTGTTAGCTTTCAACAAGTTAAGGCACTGAAATAACTGTTTCAATATTCATAATCTATACTAGTCAATAAAACACAAGGTTTCATAGATACCAAAGTACTTCTTTAAAATTTGGATTTGAACTCAAACTTGAATATACAAGTGCCCAATTAATATCTATTAAATGGCTGAATGAATAAAAATAATAATTGCTTTCTTGAAGTAGTGATAGTAACCTGTAACTGCTGAAATAATAAAGTAGATAACAAAACACCCTTATGATTTTCAAAATCCAGTCAATAAATTTCTTAATAAATTGCCCATGAAAATCCTAGTTGGATGAATACATATTCCATAAAAACTTACCTTCTCTGAAAAAATAAGATTTTTTTTTGAAAATATCATAAAACTATATTAGGAATTATCATTTGGAAATCACCATAGCAATAATTGTGTGAAGGAAGAATCTTCAGCAGATGATTCTAAAAGGAGTGGAGTGAAAGTTTGATGAAAAATATAATATCCATGTAGTCTTAATATGTTTCCTCACAAGACTTATTATTGTTACTTATTACTTACAAAGGTTTAAAAAAAAAGAGTAACTTTACAGCAGAGAAATCTAGTATTTACCACCTTAACCAAGAGATAATTATGACAAGTATGGGGAAAACAAATGTCTCCTGGAATGATACACCAAGGGCATGCTATCATGCTTCTGTGATCCTTGCCAAAATTTCCTAACTTAAGTCTAATCATGAGAAAACAAAAACATCCAATCTGAGGGAAGTTCTACAAAATAAATGGCCTATATTCTTTAAAAAATATCAAGATACTGAAAGACAAAAAAGACTGAGGAATGGCTCCAGATTAAAAGAGACTAAAGGAATATGACAAGTAATTGCAACACGTGATCCTGGGTTGGCTTTTGGACCAGTAAAGAAAATCTTTTGCTATTAAAAATACTAGTGAGAAAAAAAATAAAAAATCAATAATAGTGGGAAAGTTGGTGAAATTTGAAAAAGATTTATAGTTTAGAGAATGGCACTATAATAATCTTAATTTCCTGATTTTGATCAATGCTCTGTGGTTATGTAAGAGAAATTCCTTGTTTCTAGAACATAAACAATGATGTATGTGAGGTAAAGAATATGATGTCCACGATAGGAACATTAAAGTGCCATTAGGCCAATATCTCTTTCAGAGATACTGATGATTGGGTGAATATGTGTAACGAGTGTGAAAGAATTTTTTGTATTATTTTTGAAATGTCTGTTAGTCTAATTTTCAAAAAAACACATTTAAAATATGCACATATGTGAACATGTATTTGCATATGTGTGTGTGTGTGCATGCATTTGTGTGCATGTGTACGTATTTCCATTTGGACAATCATGGTAGTCCAAGCATACAAAAATTTCTCCTTTGTTCTTTCAAGAATAAAAAAGAATACAATGATTAGTTTAAAACATGAATGTATAACAAAATTATTTCAAATTGTTCCCTACCTGCCCATAATTTCCATCTAAGTGTCATGAAAAAATATTTTTCTTTCTCTAGGACAGTGTCTTTTCACTGACGACATCTTATAAAAGCATAAAAAATGAAATGAATATGCATCATAAAATCTAATGTCAGCACTGCACATAAGCATACAGAAAATATTTTATATGAGAAATTGTTTTAACGAAACCAAACTTTGGGAATTAAAGTTTGCCAGCCCCATCAAATGTCATTGATTTGGAATGGTTATCAAATGATATTTTCACTTTTATTAATACACAGTGATTATCATCTCTTACAAAATTAGGGAAATATGTTCTAGACAGGCCAAATCAAGTATTCATATTTAGAATTATGTTGAACTATATAATTATCAATAATTAACTACTTTTTAAATAATTGTATTACATACAATTTAACCTAATATTTGTTATCTATCTCAATAATATTCATGTTAAGGATTTCTGCTTTATGCAAACATTCTTTATGATTTATAAAGACACTTTGTAGCAAATGTTTTTCCTATTATAAAAATATTTTCAACAACCAAATAACTTCAGTAAGTTATGTGTAATTAGATATAGTTCACACCACAAACATGATTCCTTCAAATTAACTAAATCTTGGAAAGGATACAATGGATATTGATTCTGTCAACTGATATAGTCACTGTTAATATGTTCATTTTATTGGAAGAAAAGTATTAGATTCTTAACACAAAATACAGATACAAAATAACCAGTTCATTGAATGGTATTTTTAACTTTACTCTTGATTTTCTTGGTTAAATATCTAAAAACGTTATCATGAAATACAATAGAGCCCCTGCTCTTTAGAATTTAATAATAATATCTGACAATGATATGCATCATTGACTTACTAATTCAAATCCTAAAATGTATACAACTTAAAATTCTTCCATCCAGTGGTCATAAGAATGACAAAGCAATTTTTTTAAGTCTATCGTTTTGACTGTTACTTACTTTTATTTCTCTCTGTGGATATTTTTCTCAACGCAGGGGTGAATTCTGAAAATGGATAAATTTCAAGAACTGGTGGGGGGGGGGGGAGGAGGGGACAAAGGAATAAAGTTGAATAATCCCTAAGCCATATACCTAGCCACTAGCTACCTGTGAGCTGGAGGTGTTTACTTCAGAAACTAATCTGGAAGGTTACTTTCTCTGTTTCATAGCTCAAATCTTTATGTGTGGCATCAAGGAGAGGGAGTTTATATCAGAACCTGTTAATGTAGTACCATACCTCATGATATTGCAAACTGGGAAACATAATTTTGAGAGATGGCTATTGCTACAGAGCTTCAGAACATGATACATCTGAGATCTATTTGGAATGAGGGCATTTTGATTAGAAAAGCCAGCTGCACCTAATAAAGTTTAAAATGGTGACAAGTAGAAGTATGAGACCTACGGATTCTGTCAGAAGAGCTCTCGGTCCGTGCTGGGGAGCTGGACACGCTGCTGCTGCGGTGTGATGATGGGTGGCTGCCAGGCCTCCGGCCCTCCTCCAGAGAGGGTGCAGGAGAAGGGCTGTCTGGGACTCGCTCCTGGGGCACCGCGGGAAAGAATCGGGGGAGAGAAGAGGTAAATACATGGGAACTTGACCTCCTTCGCGAGTGTTGATTTTCGTTAATGCAGTACTGTAGAAATGCCAAGGAAATAAATTCATCCTTCGCTGACATTTTAACCTTTCATTTGAACAAAGCCAAAGTAGGGAAAGACGAGTTAGCAAACTGGTTCTACAGGCAAGCAGATCAGCAGATGCCAATCCCCTCTTTGGATAAAAAAGGAGCCCAAGAAGGCAATCCTTTCATTTTTATTTTTTTAAGCTTACTTACTCATCAAGTGGGAGAGAGAGAGAGAGAGGAAGAGGAGGGACACAGAGAGAGGGAGAGAGATAATCCTAAGCAGGCTCCACACTGTCAGGATGGAGCCCAACATGGGGCTCCACCCCATGACCCCCGTGATCATGACCTGAGCCTAAATCAAGAGTCCGATGCTTAAAAGACTGAGCCACCCAGGTGCCCCAGAAGACAACCATTTTAGAGCCTATTAGACAACACAAAACAACAGAACAAAGCAGGTTTCAATTCTAGACAATTATCAATTTAAAGAAATCCCTAGATTCTATCGCTTCAGCAGTGTCTAAGGATCATTTAGCACACAAATTATCAA
>NW_026057576.1:44386420-44443920 GCF_023721935.1 Panthera uncia
GCAATGTTCCATCTTTATAAAACCAGCCACAATAATAAATGAGAATTTAAGAGGAATACCCTCTCACACACACAAAAAAGGTCATACTAATAAACTAATGGTAGCAGAATAACAATAAAGATAAAGCTGCATTTATTGTTTCTGGGTACAGCAAGAAGTATTAGTCTCCAAGATAATTCAGAATCAAAGGTGGAATTCAAAATAGTGCATTCCAAAATTCTAAAGCACAAAGTAGAAAATGCTCAGTATTACACATGGGGCAATTGAATATTTAAAAATTACATTACCACAGCTGCCTCCTGTCTATCACAAAATGCATTATATTTTATCAACTGAAAATATTTTCTTAATGTAAGTCTAAATAATCACAACCCACTCACAATTCATTTCTTTAAAGGATTATTTCATTTAGCTTCATGTTCCTCCCTTTTTAATTGTCTGGATTTTCATACATTTATCAGTTAGAGATTCCATCACTGACTACGTTATAGAAGTGGAGAGAGGATAGTTCTAACATTAAATGTTATCATGATGTAACTTTTAACTTACAAAACTGAAGTTGACTAGCACTTTATAACCCAAACTCCTGAGATTTAAGACAACTCAGACCTATTCATTTATTCAAAGAACATTTACTGAACATCTAATATGTGCCAGTGTCCTAGGCTCTGGTCTTATATATACAACTAAGCAGAACTGATGAAAATCCTTTCCCTCACGGAGCGTGTATCTTAAGCGGTAAATGTTGTTAGTGTAGTCCAGAACCATATATGCACAGTGATGAAGTGTGACATCTAAATTTCCTTGCCCTGGAAAAATTATCAGACAAAATAAATAGTAGAGATAGGATTCTGGATTCAGGAAAAAATGTTTCAAAGTAGTTCTGGAAGACACAGTAAACAATGCTAATATACTTGCAGCTGGTCTCTACCTTCTGTCTGTCAGGCAGACACCATCAAAATTCCGTGACTCAGAATTCTAAATTGAGGTTCCAAGGAATATTTACATAGCTCTTTTTGTTTGTTTTTGTGATGATACACAAGAAATACTCAATGTTTCTAAACGTAAAACTGGTAGAACCCATGAGTGTAATCATAAACAACTTAGTTTTATTCCACTGTCTCTTCGAACTTATTCAGTGGTGGTAGGGGACTATATGTCTTCCCTCAACTGCATGAAAATTCAGGGATCTTCATAATTTCAGATGACTATTTTTTAATATACAAAGTCCTACAGTTACTTCAAACAACCACATATAGTCTTGGCTCAGGGATTATAATCCATCCCTATGTAATAATAAACACTATCATCTTAAAAGATAGGACTTCTTCTTTTCACACACTCAAGGAAGGGGGAACAGAGGGAGGAGGGAAAGAGAAAAAAGGTAAGTTTCTGACTTGGCCGTCGCTGCCATTCATTAACTGGCATCATTCTCTCTGTGCATGACAAATGTTTAAACCCAATTTTTATCCAGTTAAGGCACTGTGTATGTTGTTAGAGGCCACCACCACACTGAACTGGTCCTATGCAGTTCCGTAAGGGTGTCATTCACCTCTAGGTCCCTCAGTCCCCTAAATGTCCTACATAGTTAAGTATGGATGCTTGATTTAAGTTGAGTTTGCAGTGAGACTTCTTCATAGATGGTGTTGCATGCCTCCATCAGAAACACATAACGTCTGCTTGGCTGCATTTTATGATGCCAGCCCCCACTGATGATCATGGTCTAGACTCCACTTCATTAGCACTGGTAATTTGGTGACATTCCAACTATACCATTCCTTATTCATTTTTTTGGCCAGAAGATTTAGATGAACAGAAAAGTTCCCCTAGTGAATTAATGATGATCCCTAGGAACAGTCTGTATGGGAAAGTCAGGAAAATGCTTGATTTCACCCCTTTATCCTTTGCTTTTGTCCTTTAAAAGAATCAATTCCCTAGAATTCAAAGGTGAACCACGAATTTATTTTTTAGCATTATTACAAACGTATTGATTTAAACATATACGATTTGTTTAAATACATTGATGTAGGGTATATTTAGTGGTGGTTGTGTTTGAATACTTTTGCTGTAAGCATCTTCTTCACATTTAATATCAACACCCAAATAAACATTAAGAGAATGTACTTAACTATTTCTCTAAGTCCAAGTAAAAATTATATGAAATCGTTTTTTGTGTGTGAAAAAATGTCTGAAAGTAATGCACACATCTAGCGTTATTTATGATTGCCCCAAAATAAGCTATTCTGTACCTAAACAAACATGGGGGACATGACATTGCTCTAGGATTTTCATGTACTTTAAGAATCAGGTCATTCTGGTTCTAGTTTTTATAATATTTAAACATTTTAAACTTTCATGCACATAAAGTCCTATTTACTAATATAGTTATTTAAGGACCTGCTTTAAAGAAAATTATTAGGGATCAAAATTTTACTTGAATTTAATTTTTTTCAATCTTTAATTCTTTAAATGAGAATGTCATAAAGTGTCTCTGCTTATCTCTCTCTGCCTTTCTTTCACACACACATACACACACATATAGTCAAGAGGAGTCAAAGGTCAATGGAGAAAACTAACAAATTTAAATCATATTCCTTGTCCTCAGAAACCTCCGTAATGTAGCATGAGAGAAAGATGCTTATTCAAAGATGTAGAATAATTTGAATGTTGCCAAATTTCTCAATCTCAATTCTATACTATCCCTGAAAAAAATGAAATCTGAAAAAAATGCATTTAAAAATTAGCTTTCTATACCAATGCACTGCAGAATTCCCCCAAAGTAAAATGCAGCACTTCTGTCAGGTGAAGAAGCCTGCACAAGAAAGAGAGAAGATTCTTACTATACAATTGTGACTCTATTTCAAAAGTTTGACACGAATCTCTTGTAAGATTCTAGAACTTATTTTTAAACAAATGATTGTGAATATTTGGGGAGAAAATAATGGGAGAAGACGATATCAGTGTACAAAAACTTTGAAAGATGTTGTAAACACTAATGTAATCGGTATGGTGACCTGAATAAATAAGGGGGTCATTAGCCCCATTGTACAGAAAAGCAAACAAAGACAGAGATATTAAGTAACTTGTCTGAGGTCACATGACTAAGAAGTAGTAGAAATGGAATATAAACCCAAGAATTCTTCCACCATAATCTATGTTTTAAACCACTAAAATACACTGCTTTTCTTTTTTTCAATTTTTTTTCAACAAGAACCATTTTTTCTAAGTCCATATGATATCATTGTGAATTTATTAAATAAAATGTGAGAAAAATATTGATTCATTCAGGGAGATTTGGGGTTACTTGATGAATGATACCTAAAGAGAATCAATTAGTAGAACATTTCAGCCTATTAGGAATTCTCTAATGACAAGAGGAATTGATCTCTTGATTTATACTGTTTATTTTCCTCAGTGATTTAAAGTAATACAAGTAATATATCCTTTTACAATTTGGAAATGATACAAGGATTGCATAAATAGTATGAGAGTTTAGAATGTTAATACTCAAAAGTATCTAAAGAATAGGCTTCAAGTTATGAAATGAATAACTCACAGAATAAAAGGCACAGCATAGGGAATACAGTCAATGATATTGTAATAGTGTTGTATGGTGACAGAGGGTAGCTACACTTATGGTGATTATAGCATAATGTATAGAGAAGTTGAATCACCATGTTGTACTGAAACTCGTATAACATTGTGTGTCAACTATGCTTAAATTAAAGAAGTTAAGTATCTAAAGAGCCTAAATCAGTGGACTGGGAAATACACTTAATATGGATAAATGCAAATTCCTAGTAAAAGTAAAAAAATAAAGAATTGGCTTAGTACAATTTCATGTTTAAAAGGCATGAAATGTACTGAGTCACACACACACACTCACAACAGTTTTGTGAATTCTGACTACATTTATAAGCTGTTGTCCACAACTGAGGTTTAGGTTAGTTCCAGCATCTCTTCACTAGCCAGTTCACTTCTAGAGTATTGTATGGAAAGGACTGGGGTAAAGAGGGTGATTTTTCAAAAAAGGTCAACCAAGAAGCTTGATGAGGAATGGTCAAAAGAAGTTAGAATATTGTGTCTGGAGGAAAGAAACACTATAGTTACTACAGCAGTGGATTTATATATTTAAATGGCTAGGGCACAGAATTAGTAGACCTTTTATCTTCCAGGAGAACATAATAAACTTGAGGTAGAAGCTAATGAAGACCCTCTTCATTCTTGAGTTTGCTGAAAATAGAATAGGCTTTCCACAAAAGCTTAGCTATATAAAAATGGGTAGGGAGGATGCAAAAATTATTTTGCCACTGTAGGGAAAGCTGGATTATATAACGTCTGACGTCTCAAGTCTATGTCTCTTCATTCATAACATTCATAGAACATTAAACAGTAAAAATATATGATTCTCAATGATACATAATAGACTAATACAGAGCCCATAATAATTTAATATATACTTACAGGCAATTGGCTATTAGGGATTCAAATTAGAATTATTGTCTAAACAGTATATGCCCATTTCCTCCTCAAAGTTATCTTACTAAATTATTTCCAGTAGTCCAAACCAATCAGCCGGAGAAAGTCTAGATTTAATACTTTGGCAGACTCCATCATGAAGGCTTCTTTTAAAGCAAATAACAATGATACAATGGTACTGTCTTCATCTGTGTAATTTTCTTTTCCTCATTTCCTTTAATTTCTTTTATTTTTCAATGCCAAAACCCATGGCCCCATCATGTTTGAGAGTTTAGTTTGAGCCGCCGCAATTATCCACAGCCTAAGATTCACACAGGTATGAGTTCATTGTAGTTCTAATGCAGGTACCAGCGATTTTTTATTTTTCTGTGAAGAGTCAGCTAGTCAATAGTTTATTCCACTCTGCTTTGTATGTGAAAGTAGCCATAGATGTTATATATAGAGAGTGTAGCCAACTCCCAAAGCCATTTTGTTTAGACACTAAAATTTGAATTTGATATAATTTTCATGGGTCGTGAATGACTGTCTTCCTGTGATAGGTTTCCTCACCCACTTTAAAGTATAAAACCATTCTTAACTCATAGTCCATGCGAGAACTGGAAGAAGGGTGAATTTTACCCATGAACGACAGCTTTTGGACCCTGTTCCATTGCATGTACTGGTGTGGTGTGTACATTCTCATAAATAGGTTTATGAGAAAGGCTTTGGAGCTCCTTTACCTCCTAGAAACAGGTAATGACAAAATGTTCTAAAAGTCTGTAACCCCGAGAGCATTGTTTTCACTTCCCTTCTGTCCTATAAATTCTTTTGCCATTCTCATGTAGGTTGTTTTCATTTTAATTCTTATCATTACTCTCAAGAAATGTAAATGGTACACTCCAGCACACAGAAAACGCCTCAACCTTCTATTTTCCCTTCAAAAGCTATTTCCCTTGTTTTATCATTCCTTCAGATGGGGGAAATCTTCTTGGTATTTAACATTTTGCTTTTAATCGGCCTTCATAATTAGAATCTTTTCAGGCAAACAAAGTTGCAAGCACTATTCTAATTGCCCACTTGGGTCCCATACTATTTAATGTGACATAGGAGTCAAACATTTTCTTTAGGGAAAATCAAACTTCCCCCAAATTAAGTTTAACTAATATATATCATGGGACTTTACTAAACACTGCTTGTGCTATGAAGTCTTCTATATATAAATTTAGGCAGGTTTTTTATTAACTTGTTTTCCCTAATATTTGGAATTCTATAAAGAACCTATTCCTTACCCTTATCCTCTGAGGCTGTACTCTCGAATTCTCTCAGGTCTAATTTTTTTTTTTTTACCAAAAATTGTTAGAATTATCTTATGCTTTTCTTGAAATATGGTTAGTCTCTATGATCTTTAACATCAAGTTTAAAAATATATAGGTGGCCAGCCTGCAACGAAATGGGGCAATGGCCCTTCCACACTTCCACGGTGGCCAATGGAGCGTCACTTTGATGTGTACAGTTAAAACTACCAGCTTGTATTATTAGTGATAAATAATAATTTTTAAAACCATCAGCTTTTATTTTCTCTAATCATTCTTAATTAGAGCCATTGTTTCTTATTCAGCTATTATCACCATTTATATCACCACTGCTTTCAAAAGCCCAGAATTTCCTTTAACCTATCCATAGCCAAGTTTCTGAAAATATTTGCCCCGAGAGACTAGAAAATGGGCTATCACTACATTGTAGGAGGTGTTGGCACACAGTTCAAGACACAGGGCTTTGTCACTTTTTTTTATTACCTTTTTGCATATTTCCTTCCTTTCTCCCTGTCTCCCTCCTCTCCATTCCTGACCTTAATTTAAGAAACCAAAGGAATGTTGCTGACTTTTCAATAATCTAGACTGTTTTCTAAAGGTGCCTTCCAGAGGAAACCCAACTGCTTCCTCCTACTTACCTAAATGTTGACAACCAAAGATTTAGTAAAGGAAGTTTCACTACTTAAGTATTCTGATTAACATTGGACACAACATACACTATTTAAAAAATATGTGTGTATTTAAAAGATAAAATAAATCAAGTTTTCTGATGTAATTAGAGTCTTCTGGATCCAGACATATGTAAGCTACCAGCTGATGTCCAAATTATCTACAGTTAATAACTAAGTCACCCATTATGATTTTAAACTGCTAAAATCTGTTCTTCTGCCATAGCTTTACTTTAACTACGATTCCCTATCTTGTCTAAATGAGGAACTACAAAATTCCCAGTTTTGAGAGTGAAAATTATATAATTATTATGAGGACGATTCTCTACAGTAATAATTACTAACTTTTTTTAAAAATGAGAGTAATCACATCCTATAACTAATCCTTAGTACCTTTTCATTTTTTTTAAATAGCTATCGAGTACAATGATAGGAACACTTAGCCTTTTTTCTTCAGCCAAAACCTCCCTCTAGGTCACTTCAGTGAGTGAAGCAATGAGAATGTTGAATTCTCAGTAATAACTATTACCAAAAATGGTCATAAATGGAATTATGCAGTGACATCTTGATTAACAAATCCTTTGGTAACAAAGGAACCCTCCGAAAGTCACTCCGAATAAAGAGGAATTTTTAAAAGTTATCTTCTTGGTTCCTGGATGACGACAATGTAGCATTCATTGGCATTTTCTCAGCTGAAGATTTTTAAGAAGTTGATCTCGGTTTTCTGTGATACATATATTTTTTTCCTGGTGAGGATACTTCAGAAAATGGTGAGGGACTAGTATACATCCTTGCTTATAGAGCCATTGTTATAAGAAAAATTGGTATTCGCATATTATTCAATGTATAATAGTAATGTGTAAGTATGTATACAATGTATATATACATTGTATACTTATACAATGTATAAGTAGTAACATGGCCTTTTAAAAAAATGTATGACATTATCTATCATTTTGGTATAACACGGAGCATTTTCACTGCCCAAAAAATTCTTTGTACTCTCCCTATTCATCCCTGCCCCACTCCTTGGCAACCACTGATCTTTTTAGTATCTCCATAGTTTTGCCTTTTCTAAAAGGTCATTCACTTGGAATCATACAGTGTGTAGCCTTTTCAGCCTGGCTTCTTTCACTTACCAGTATACATTTAAGTTTCCTCCATGTCTTTTCATGACTTGATAATTCATTTCTTTTTAGTTCTGAACAATATTCCATTATATGGTGTCAAGTGTTTAGTTAAGCTACTCCAATAGTATTGCTGCCTAGGCATCCATTTTGTTTGGCCAACTGTCCTGGAGGGACCTTAAACTGACAAAAGCCCCCTCTTGCAAGCACATGCCCCAGATAACAGCCACAGAATCACAAGCAAATGTAAGCATGGAAGCCCTTAATAGGACTTCTTCAACAGCACTTGTGAATAAAGGTCTCCTCCTACATACGAGCCCGCTGGAGCTCACCAAAACTATGCTCTTCTGGTTTTAATTGCCCAATCTAGCCCTAGCCTGGGAACCTCGAAGCATTCTACCTTTGGGCCCTGACACAGGCATCTGTCCCAGATCCTGCCTTGTTCTCTCTGTACTCCGCCTTGACCTCCCCATGTGGTCCTTCAAGGTATATACCTTGAGGTATTTCCACCAGAACTCGTGAGTAATAAGGTTATCTATTTCAATTTTTCTTATGGTCTGTGTTGGACCATGGCTCACTATCAGTCATCCCTATGTTCCCCTTAACAAATGTTAATTTAGCAAAGTCATAACATATGGATATACCACTTCTTTTTAATCCTTTCACCTACTGAAAACATCGTGGTTGCTTCCAAGTTTGGGCAATTATTAAAAAAAAAACTGCTATAAATATCCATGTGCAAGTTTTTGTGTAGACATAACTCTTCTACTTGTTTGAGTAAATACCAAGGAGCTGGCAAAATACATAATCCTGTGGTAGAAGTATGTTTAGCTGTGTAAGAAACCATAAAACTGCCTCCCAAAATGGCTATAGCATTTTGCATACCTACCAGCAATGAATAAGAATTGTTAACAGGACTTTTTATGTAAGGCATGCTCCAGAGGCCTCCTTAACTCAAGTGTATTATATTCAGAAGAAAGAGGTAATGATTATGTCATATAAGGATAAGCATTAGTATCTTTTACTTAATTTAAAAATTAATAATGTATTCTGACAATTCATTTAAAGGAATTTTATTTAAGTACATATTATAAAATAAATTAAAGGTATATGCATACACATTTAAGGGTATACACATACCCTCCCACACAAGGGGAAAAGAGAGAGAGAGAATTGTGCATATATACACGCACATGTGATCTTTGTATAACAATAGTGTTATCTTCACATATAGTGTATTTTTGAATTTGTAAAAAGCATTCAATTTTATTATTTTGTTTAGTGGTTACACCTATACTGTATTACCTACTTTTTATATGTAGAATAGAATCAGAAAGATTGAGTCACATGCTCAAGGCAACATGGCAGAACTATAATTTAACAACAAATCAGCAACTATTTCCTATACCTTAAAGCTCATAAACCCACACACACATACATTGACATGCATGCACTCATGCACACAGTCATATATTTATTGAATTTGAAATATATCAATTAATTTCCTACATCCATCTCTCTCTTAATAGACAAAAGACAAGGGCCCCTGGATGGCTTAGTTGGTTAAGTGCCTCACTCTGATTTTGGCTCACGTCATGATCTCACAGATGTAAGATCAAGCCCTGCATCAGGCTCTGCCCATGGAGCCTGTTTGGGATTCTCTCTCCATTCCTCTTTCTCTCTGCACCCTCCCCTGCTTGTACTTTTTCTCTCAAATAAATAAATAAACTTAAAACAACAGATACAACACAGAACTTAAGATTGGCCTAATCTGTCTAATCCTGTACCCCTGGCTCTACCTGGTTCTAACTACTGTAAGTGATTTTTCTCACAATTTATTTACTATCATCTGTTTTGAATTTAGAATTACTTGTGGAATAAGAAAATAGACTTAGAGGTAATGGCCTAAGACGATGTCTGGCATAAGCCAAAACAGTCATGTAAAAAAACAATTACCTTAATAACAGACGTCTCAACTCTGGAAGGGGGACTCTGAACGTGAGCTGCTGCCGCCATATTTGCAATGGTGCTGAGATGGTTCATCTGGCTCATTGCCATGGTGACAGACGCTGGAGGTAGGCTGACGGGAATTAGAGGGTGGGGCATCATCATAAAAGGAAGTTCCAGTCCTATAAAAAATGCACAGATCTCATCATTGCTCTGTTCAAATAAAACTATGAAACGTAGTGTATCTCATTTATGAAAATGGTAAAGGGCATAAATCATTGAAAATTGAAGCATTAAAAAACGTTCTAATAATGATTGCCAAAGGAAAAATATTTGTCCTCTTTATATGCAACAATGCCCACTCACCACTCAGGGAAATTAGCTTTGAAGCTAACCAGTTCGGTGCCATGTTTTATCACGTCACCATGCTTCATGCGTTTAATACAAATGGTCAATTCGTTGCTGCATTATTCTTCTGATCATGCTAATTCTTGCTTAAAATATGAGGGTTTTATTTAACACATCACAATTAGTTATCTAAATGTAGTATCTCTTTGTTATGTCCTACATTTTACAATATAATGATTGGATATTTTTTTCTGGGCAACTACCATTTTTAGTACCAAAAAATACCATTATAGAATTTGGCAGAAGGTGGCTCTGCTTAAGGTGGTGGAGAGGTTGCCTAAGTGGAAGGCTATTAGTTCCAGGCATGTGGGGGTGGGTAACAGAAGCCTGAGATCTCTGTGATGGGCAAGAGGACAGTGTTTGATTATCCCCAGAACCATCACAGCTACTTGTGGGGAATGCACATAAGCAATTTGGATGCAATAGTATTCCAAATCTTCTAATAATTTATTTGAAATGAGGTTTTAAAAAGTATATCACATTTCGAGTTGGCCAAGTGATTTCTTGGAAAATAACCTCAAGTAAGTAAATTTCCCCTAAACCATATATTTTTTTGTTTTTCTTTTTCTTATATAGTTCCTCAATTAAAAAAATTCTACAATATTTATCTTACTTTTTGAGTCTAATCTAGTTTGAATAACCAAATTAAGATAAAATGGTCTCTGTTATATACCTAGAGAATTAATTACTTCTTAGAAGTGAAGCCCACTGGTAGTTGTAGTTATTCTTGTATTAAATGATTTTCTAGCCACCATTCAGAGTTAAAGTTCCTCACTTAATTCCACCACAAATCCTAAACATGGAATTATTAAATGCCCAACTGATTTAGACACAGCACAAAGAGCCTAAAAGATCACTTTACAAAGGTTAATAATGTCAAAGCAATATATTAAATATGTGTGCATCAATAAATATATCACCTTTATTCAACTACAAAGAAACAAAAGTTGATGATTATGGCAATATAGTGTCAAAGTAAAAACAGTACATTTGAGAGCTTTCATTTTAATAATGGGGCCATGTTTTGGATTTCAGTAGATTTTTAAACACCTTAATAGGATACACCTTAGAAGGTATTTATGAATAATTTCAATTTAGACATGTTCCCCAATTAAATTAACACTAACTTATTTACTGAATCTGTTGAATATACAAACAACCCCCTTGAAGAAAATTTTTGTAATGTCCCTGTCAGCTTAATGAGTTTTCATTTCTTAAAAAAGGAAAAGAAATAATATTTTCATATAATATACTTAGAAACAGCAAAGTTGGTAAAACTCCAATTTAAATGCTTTAGCTCCATTAAAAGCTTCATTGTAAAATCTCTATGACATAGTTTTTAATGAAGAATACTTAGTTACTGCCATGATTTTTTTCCATTTACTTCATGAAGACAGTTAAGGTTCAATATAAATTCAAACTCATTAGCTCAATACTGTCTGAATCTTAGAGTAAATTGTTCAGAAGTGGGTAATGAAAACTCAATTCAAATTCTTCAGCAATCAAACAAAGCAATTTTATTAAACAATGAAAAGAATCAATTAAAGTGGATATCTTTATTATCTTTATTATTTTACAAGAAACCATGACAGCTTTTGGCTAAAAAAAAGTTTATAGCTTCATCCAGAAATGAGTCACATAAAAGAAATTTCTCCAGCTTGTTCCTACACTATGATATACAAGTTCACTTCCATATTCGCAAATGGATCTACTTTTTTTTCTCTACTCACACCCTTTTTGATGCGTATACCAAGGTCCTAGTCAAACATGCAAAAACTGTAAGTATGTGAATTTTTCAAATGTATGGTGTCAAGAAAATATTTGATGGCGAGACATGATAAAAACTCAACTCCACAATGCCTTTATCGAGGTATGTGCAAATTTTTTCTTTAAATGTTTACTTTTTATAGTATCATTTAAAACAAGAGTTGAGGCATAATCACTGACAATTGGTATAGAAATAACACTTTGGAATAAATGTTATTTGAAAATGAAAACTGGATAGGGAATTTATAATTAATGGATAATTTTCCCTACACATTTCATTTAAAATACCAATAAATGCAAGCATTACATTTTCATAGTATGTTGCTTATTTGAAGATAATTGATAGACTGAGTACAGAAAAATACTCACATTCATTATTTTAAATTCAGTTTGAGTTCTGCTTATATCTATTATCTACTTTTGTTTCTCTGTTCACTTGAACCAATTTCTCCTTTTATTTGAATTCTGATTGCCAGTTAATACATTGGAAAAAGTCATTTTTCCAAATATATTTCAATTTTACTCTCATAGTGGAGAAGCACTGTGACTATTTTTTTTCACATTATCAAGGTATAAAATATTAAGCCAAACTTCTGACTGAATCATTCTGAAACAGATTATAGACAAAATACTATCTATTTTCACATCTCTTTTGCATCACAGGATATTAGTCCCTTGTGTGAGGGTAAATATCAATCATCCACATGTGAATTTTCCATAGCAAGTTGATAACACTAGATTGGATTTTCCCACTACATAAAATGCTCCTAGCCATCTCCACCAATCATCATTTGTTAAATACTCATGATGTTAGCTCATTTGGGTAATAAATAGAGCAAACAATTAAGAAACTAAGTCTGATGAAAAATATACAATATATAACTAAGTCAGCTGTAAGTGATTTTTGCATTATTTATAACATCCTTTTCCTATTAGCATGAATAAATAAGAATTGAAAATAGGCCATTTCAGAACAAGACATACCCATAGTTATTAAATGTATGATTTCAAGTGCTTTGGTTTAAGCCAATATGTTTAGTGATATAAGCCAGTATATATGTACTATGCCTACATGCAAACATATATATACACACTTGTATACCTTTAAAATTAATGTTTGCTACTGTGACCACAGGAAATCTTGCAAGAGACAGAAGATAAAATATATAGGAAATTCTAATATTTGGTAAGGAGAGTTAGAAACAGAAAAAAAAAATACCTGATGCACCTCTCTTTCCCCATTCTTATTGAATCAAACTGTTTCTTGACTTTACAGTGGAAGAACAAGGTGAAGTTGATATAGCCTTCAGGTCCCCAAAGAACATATACTATCATAGGTTGTCAAGGCATGTATGTAAAAACTCATAAAACACAATAAAATTACAAAATGGTTTAAGCAAAGGAAAATGGTCATGGGTTCATGAAAAGACTCAGTGGATCCAACTGTTGATTACTTGAGATTTGTATTCATATTTTAATGTCGGGGGGAAGGAACTGAAGGGAAAGAGATTTCCCATACCTAGTCTTACACACAGATTGTGGAGAAGCGCAGGAACAGTGTCAGGCTAGACACCTGCTTACGTAGGTTCAGCCGCAGGTAGAACACAACAGGCGGCTGCCATATGCTGAAATTAAGAAGCGTAACCACAAGCACAATGAAGGCCCGCTATTAATGCTATGCCATGATTTTGGTGGAGTGAAAATTAACAAATGGGGTCTTGCAACACACACAGCCAGAGGTAAGCGGGTACATAAATGTAAGAAAGGAAGTTGAAATAAAATGCCTGATTACCAATTCTGTCTCTAGCTAAAAACTATTAATTTTGCATTCTATAATATCTGAAACAATTCACTTACCTGCCTAGGTATACAGATATTAAGAATTTATCAATAAAAATGTACAAATATATGGAACTTAAATACAAAAAGCGATTGTGTGTTTAGTTTTCCTTTGTGTAAAAAGATGTGTATTCTTCAGGGACAAGCAGAGTGATCTTAAGATCTAGTGTAACTGAAACGTGAATTTGTAAAGACTGGGTATGGAACTTTCTCTGCAATCTTACACGCTTCCCACCCCAACATTAAAACATAGCTATACGTTCTGAAAAAAAGCAAACAGCTTGATGCACTATCTCTGTTTTTTTTACAAGCTCAGACTACTTTTCTTGGCTTGCTCCAGTTTATATTTTGTCTTATTTTGTGATACATATCTTATGATGGACCAAGTTTTAAATGCAGAAATATACTGCTTTGGGTAGAAACCCTTAAATTTTGAAAGCTATCCCTACTCTAAAGGTAGTCAGATTATGGGACATTCAGAACTGCTGAGTTACAGATATTAAATGGCTTTCTTTTTCCTCTAATTTGTGCCTTCAAACACATTTTGTCAAGGCTCCCTTTTCTGCCCCTTAATAACCTTGAGTATTAAAAAATCCATTCTAGTTAACGCTCATCTCTGTTTCTCCATCTCTATCAGCACTGGCCATCCCTAAGAACCTAGGTGGCCTGGAAGACAATGGCTTGGTTAGTTTTTCATCCATCCTCCTTCTCTCCTTCTCCTGGATAGTAGGATAAAGGTCTCCGACTCAACCAGTTCCACCTCAAGTTCTCCCTGCTTCTACGACTATGCCTATCAGCCACTTACATCTTCCACATGGCAGGTGCCTAAATGCTAAGTATCTCCTACTAAGTCATGCCCGATCCTTCAAGAGGGTTCCTTCCAGAGGAACTTCCTAGAAGCACGAGTCGTTAACAATGGAAATCTTCAGCTTCCTGCTCTTCTAAACTCCCCAAACTGCCACTGCCGCTTACAATAAGGTCCTTCTCTTGGTGTGGGTCGTCTTGTTCCGATGATGTCCACTCTCTAGCCTGCCACCTATCAATTCCTTATCCCCCTGCTCAAATATATACAGAAAACAGATCAGCAGTTCACACCGAAACAGAAATCCAGCTCTGAAATAAGGGGAAGGCACCTGTAAACTTGGAAAGCCTCCCTTCAAGTGGTGGTGTGGAAACGCTCTCAAAAAGGGATCACTGAGTCACAGCCGTCCCAGTAGATGCTGTCTCTTCACTACAAGGATTTCTTCAAATCCCCTCTCTCTACGGTCATACTCTCTTATAATGAGGCAGGAGGATATCTGTGGGGCCTGGAGTGATAGTTAAGATAGGCTGGTTCAGGTGCTATTGATAAGTAGCAGCTGCTTTTTACTGTCTTTAAAATGAGGGGTACCTGGTACCTTTTGTTCTTGTGTGGGACCACAGGAAAAATTCTACTGAATATCTGGTGACATGGTATATTCAATAGAACCAACAATAAATACGGCTAGAGTATAAATAAAATTTTAGTAATTGATTCTTGTGAGTAAACTGAAATAAAGGAAAGAAGTGTGAATCCTCAGCATTTGGGATGTTATTTTGCAAATCAACTGAAACAATTATCAATTGAGACAAGTGCGAAAAAAAAAGATTACCATGAAAAAATAATTAAAGAAGGATTAAATGTGTAGATAATCATTGGCAAAGAAAGATCACCTTGTTTTGTGGAACACAATTTTTAAGTAGAAAAGAAAACGTAAAATGCTTTGGGAAAGGATATTATTACTGTTTAATTTAAAAAAAAAACAACAAAACACAAACTTGGTTATGTGTATGAGTGGCACCAAATATCCTAGCCCCAATAATCATATTTATTATTCAACCCTGCATATATCTAATGAGGAATAGATTCCAAAAAGGAACGCCATAGTATATTTTTATGAATTTTAGATAGAATATGTGTCAAACACAAAATTAAAGTGACCTGTAAAAAAAGAATGTCTTTCAACTACCATGCATTAAAATAGTAAAAGTACATGTAAATGTTATTACCCTATATACTTAGGTAACATGTAACTATTCATTCAGATCTTCCCACGGGCTGACCCTGATAAAGGAGGAAATCTCAAAGGGACTAACGGTCACACCACCGCTTAGTGAGTGACACTGATAGACTGTGACGGGAACCTGACATTGTCAAGATTCGTTTACAATGAAAATGATGGCAAGAGCAGGCATTTACTACATACCATTGGAGACCACTTAGAAGGATGTCAACACTACCTTAACAATGGAAACAAGACTATTCAGTAAAAGCAAATACTAGTCACAGACACTACAGATGTTTAGTTGTTATTTCAAAGGTGAGAATATACAAGTTATTTGCTTTTTTCACCTTAAAAATGAAATATAAAATGTGAACAGTACTACTAGTGTTTTGCATAAACAGGAGACACAGTTCTCTCCTGAGTTAATGTAATGTAATCTTTTTAAATCTTTTTTCTTCTGGATAATGATCTGAGTTGATCTACGTTAGCATATATAAACACTGAAATCTTTTGGTGTTTTGGTTCAACTTCATCAAATTACTTTATTTTAGAATGGAGAGCAAGTAATATTTTATGGGAACAATTAATCAGGGTCACAATTAAAAAACAAAACAAAACAACAAAGCAAATAAAATAAAATAAAGTAAAATAAAATAAAATAAAATAAAATACATTCCAGTTTCAGTGCAGTGCCTCAGCAAAGAAAACACCACAAATGCCTCCTGGCTGGTATTGCAAAATAACACCCACAGAGCAGGACATTTCCAGAGTCTAAAATTTGTATACGTACACATCTCATGTTTGATTTGGAACCGCTGGGGAAAAACAAATCTGGTTGGCTGTTATGTAACCAATCCTGCTTAGCTTATGTTCTAACATCAACTTACTTTTTTTCCTTAGAGGGAAAGAATAGTATTTCCATGAATTCTAACTATCCCACTACCATTAAATAGGAGTCATTTAAGTAAACATGTTACTCTCCCAGCAATATTTAGATATATTTTCTTTAGTTATCTATCATTAATTAAACTTTACTCTCTGTTACTGAGTGTTAAATATTTGTCCATTAGAAATTTAAAACTCTTACAATACAAGAAGGCTTCTATTTTACCTGTGATGTTTTCTTTTGAGAGCAGAGCTATTTTGACACATTATATATATATTTGACATATATATATATGTATATATATATACACACATATATATATTCTCTATATATATACATACACATATATATTGATGATAATATAACATATAGATATATATACATATACATATATATTGATGATAATATAACATTGGTGCTATTAAAGTCCCTGGACTCATCAGAACAATTCCTATAGCCAGATTTCTTCACCAAGTGGAGACATTTCTATTTCCTTACATATTCTGCAAAGTTGTTGAAAGTGGCATAAGTTAACAAGCTATACAAAGTGACGTATAAAATACTAGAATCAGAGCCACTTATTTTTTTTAGTTGAATATTCTTCACCATCGCTAATGATTATTGAACTAAAAAGAATAAGAAACAAGTTGTAAAATCAGAGCTGAAGTTCAAGTCACTAGTATCAAATGGAATACATAAGAGGATCCTTAAAGAAGAGGGAGACATATAAAAAACAATTATCCTGAAAATCTTTGAGGAATCATGGAAAACCAGAACAGCATTAGGTAACTTACGATACACAATGGCTTACGTTTTAAAAGCCTTGACCTTAAATTCATAAAAATTATTAGAATGAATTGTTGTATACAGAATTCAATACTGTATGTTTTTCCCTGATTTCATACCAAAATCCAGAAAGTTTTGATACAACTTAAAATAAAAGAAGGAAGGCCATTACTATAAAGATAAAAGGTTAAATACTTTATGTGGAGAAGACAGAGATAATTATATCAGAAAACACTTTGCTTTTTGATGCTGCTGTTTTCTCTGGATTCATTAGCACCATGCTCTAAGTGTTAACCAGGTAAAATCGATTCCCTAAACAAAACAAAACAAAAGCAGACTTAGACTGAGTAATTAGTTACATAGGACTCAAGGAAAGAAATAGTAGCCAAATTTTATATCCAATTTGTATGGATTAAACATTTAGGTGTTTTGTTGATATGGACTATAAAATGGTTGGAAGCAAGAGCCAAATGTCTCTATTTAGTGGAAATGATCATATTGCAACAGATTGGTTAATTTCTACAGCTAAACTATAACGCTAGCTATTATGGACAGTATAGAAATAACAATACTAAAAACATGTAAGCTTTCCAATCTAAAATGTATTCATGAAATTCTTCAAAATAAAGCAGTTGGGTATAATGTATCCACTTTAACTGCATCTTTTAACCTTTCTCACTGCCAATGTCAATGAATTTCTACCTTTTCCCACTTTAACTCATCAAATTATTTTTCCATTAGGCAAACAAATGAACTAGAAATTCTCCTCTCTAAGGATATTGTAATTTCCCTATAGATTTACAATTACATCAAATAAAATTTCAAGTTAATATACTTTATATACTGTTAGTAGTGTAATCAACGTCGTGGTATATAATATTAACAATTTTATGTTCATGCATAAGTGTTGTTCATGGTCAGTTGAAATCAGTTTTCATTTCCATTGTTTTATACAGTGTTTTCAGTTTTAAATGATTTATGTTGAAATTGAAAAATTTTCTCACTTGAGCCAAATTGCTATTAAATTTTCCAAAAAGCATAAAACCCCCATAGGTAGCATGGCATACTCATGGAAATCATCTCGATATTTCTCTATCTGTATGGATCTACATCTTAAATTATCTTCTCCCCAAACCTAGTTAGCCTTAAAGAATGACATCACCAGCTAGTTTATAAGCCAGAAACCTAGGTATCATCTTTATCTCCTCTTCTCTCACTGTGTGCCACAAATGTCCAATTCCATTTCATGTCCTGTTGACTTCATCTACGTCATTTATCTCTACTTCTATATCATCATTACTTTTAAGTACAAATCTGACACTGTCATTCCCCTGCTTAGAGGACTTCAGTTGTTTCCCACTGTTATCAAGGAAAGACCCAACACTTCTTGTCTTAATGTAAGCACCACATGGGCAGACCTATGTAGCTTTTGTTCATCATTGTATCCCCAGCATTTAACAGAGTAGGAATAACTCTCAGTTCTTGAGTAGAAAACTGCAATTCTCAGACCAATTTTTACCTTCACATGAGGGAAACTTCAATGTGGCTTTTAAAAATGCTAAGCTATAGCCATTGTTCTTGACCAGCTTACAGTGTGGGAGAGAGAGATACAAATATAAACATATGTACATAATTTTATCTTTGGAATGAAAGATAGAGAAGATGAAGAAGAAGACATATGTTTGGTATTCTGAAAATAAGCTTGACAGAACTGGGTAATCATTTGGATACAAATGGGGATGAAGAGAATAAAATGTGAAAGATGATCTGAGTATCTAGACTAACAGGATGTGTGGAGATATTATTAAGGAGTGACGATGATAATGATGATGATGATATCTAACATGTATTGTCTACTTTCAATGTGTTAGGCACTGTGGTAATAAGTTTTTATACATACTATCCAATGAATCTTTGGAAACTCTGAGGTAGATCCACATTACTGTTATAAAGGTTGATTTAATTTGCCCCAGGATTTAGATTCTGGAATTCTGAACATGCAATCCAAAATTTTAGTCCCCTAATGAGGAAGATCTGATTTAAAAATAAATGAAGATTAGTTCGATTTTGGACACACTAAATATGAGACGCTTCAGGAACAGTCAAATAAAGATTGACAATAAGCAGTGAGAAATACGGAACTGAAATTTGGAAGAAAAGCAGATACTCAGTGAGGAAGATGTGGATGTCTTTGACTTGTAGGTAGGAGATTAAGCTGTGACGCTTGGAGAGGGCATAGAAAGTATAAAGATACTTCTACTAAAAGTGTATTTGTACTGTAAGCCACATAATCAACCCCAAATAAGCCAGATGAATGATTTAAAAATAAAACAAGTAGAAGAAAAAGAATCCCAAGAAGCTGAGCAGGACCAAGCAAATATTGGTATATGGCTCTTAAAATAAATTCTTAGCACAAAAGAGTACCAATGTCCATAATATTCAGGTCTCTCCACTTACTTCTAAACTATAATATTCTTTTTAATAAGAAAATCAACATGAATTACTGAGAGATCTTGGGTCCTTAGTTAATACTGAATGAATGAATGTAGGACATTATGACTAGATGTAAAGATTTAACAATCCTAACTACTATTTAGGTAAACAGACTGAACCGGGACAAACAAACAAAAAACACAAATAGACACAGCTAAGCATAGCTTGAAAAGATGCCATTCGCCCAATTTGTAATACAATAAACGATTAGAATATCCAACAATTACAAGGTCCCCCTAAGAACATTAAGGAGAGAGGCAGCTTTAAATCAAAAGACTACATATCGCAAATAACTCAGCACATTTGAAGGACCATTGAAATAATATTATATTATAGTGGTAGATTACATGCAGATGGCAGGCCTGTTGAAAGCTACTGTTTATATGAAACCAAATCATTCTTTCCATAGCTTTTATTATATGTAGTGAAGACATACAATTCAAAGCACTTTTCATCAGTTTTTCATAGGCAGACATAACAGGTGATTTTCAAGGTCAAAATGACCACTATAATTTCAGTTGCTAGCAATGAAAAAAATACTTAAGATGATTAGCATTAATGTGGATAATTTCATTTCCACACTTTTAACTCCAATTTGGGAATTAAATATAAGCATTCATTTTTCTCCCAAGAATAAATGCATATGCTTTTAGATTGGTGTCACAATGTGAATTAGAATAAGATAAATGGTTACAAAATGTGTTTTGAAATGAGGATTGATTTTCTGATAATATCAACACTCTTAGGTCAATAGAAAGTAAAACAAACATCCTTATTCATTTTTTATTTAAAAAATATCTACTGTAACTATTATAACCATAGTATGACCAATGAAAAATATAAGGAGAATGCAACCAACCTAAGGTCACACAATGATTCAGTGTCAGAATTGAGTGTTAACATAGGTTTTATGTTCATTTAACACACCCACACAAACACACACACGCACACACACACACTGTAGTATTGAAATAAATCATTTAATCATTTTTCTTCAATAAACTTTTCCCAACATCAATGCTAAAAAGATGCATGCCTTGTTAAAAAAAAATAATGAATGGGGAAATTGCCATCTTTTCTAAGGTGATCAAATAGAAAAATCAGAATTTTCAAATGTCTTAAACTTTTAAAAGCAATACCTATACAAATTGTCTTTATGTGTACTAAAGATATTGTATTTCACATGGTTGCAGAGTAAAGAGACCTCTATCTATTAAAAAATTATCATCTAGGGAGGGATCCTTAATTATTGAATAACAAATAGTGATCTAATTGTAGAAAAGACCCTCTGTAATAAAGAAAAATATTATGATCTGTTATTTTCCTTTGTGATCCCCAAATTTGCCTTAAATAATTTCAATATCCCCTCCAATATTAAAATATTGCACTATTTCACCTTTTTCTCTGTTCTACCACACATGTTCTCTCACATCACTACACAGGGAATGTTAGAACCACTGTCAACAGCACACAGGTGCTGTCATTTAGATGGACCTGGCCTAACACCTGAGTAAATACACCTTGTTAAATGTTGCTCTTAATTAAAATAACTTCTATTAAATAGCTATTTAAGACTTCGGTTAGTAGGCTAAAACGCAATTTTTCAAAACAAATTAAATACCTCAAGATCTTCCTTTAGTTTAAATGCTCTGTACAGAAAGCGTTTTTCCTCCTTGGTAAATCCTGAAATTTTGTTCTATGAGATTTCTGTAAAGAGCTGGTTTTTGCAAAGAAATCTCTTGAACGTATTTTGTACCTTATCATGTATTTGAATCATGTTCTCAAAGAATTATAATTCTGATATGTACACATCGATAAACAAAAATTCAAAAATAATTTATTGTTTAATGGCTTATGTGTACAACACGATGGGGGACTGTTTTGTATGTTTATGTATCATCTATTTTAAATTTAATAAATCCAAAAAAGTATTAAGAGTTTTAGAATAGAATGCTTAATTTTTTTTTTTAATTTTTTTTTTCAACGTTTTTTATTTATTTTTTTGGGACAGAGAGAGACAGAGCATGAACGGGGGAGGGGCAGAGAGAGAGGGAGACACAGAATCGGAAACAGGCTCCAGGCTCCGAGCCATCAGCCCGGAGCCTGACGCGGGGCTCGAACTCACGGACCGCGAGATCGCGACCTGGCTGAAGTCGGACGCTCAACCGACTGCGCCACCCAGGCGCCCCTAGAATGCTTAATTTTTAAATGTGTCAAATTTCCACTTACTGTGAAAATAATTTTTGAAAATATTCTCATGTGAATTTGCTCAGGCTAATATTAATATATGTTTAAGTTCTGGCCTTGAAAAAGATTTCATGTTCTTGTTTATCCAAAAGTCAAGTTAATACTGCATATTAAAAATCTTGGAGAGGAAACAGGAAAAAACCAGCAGACTATTAAGAATATGATGTAACCACATCAAATAGAAAAACAAATAGAAATAGGACAGAAAACACAAATAACTTTTTAAAATATCAATATGTAATCACATAAAGAGAACTTGAGGTCAAGAATGTTACAGTGTACAGGACAAGGAGCAAGCAATTATATTTAAAACACCACTATACATATATAACTCATGTTTATGTATATATTTGAATAGAGTTGAATATACATAGAGTTGTTGGGGCACAAAGTAGACACCGAAATCATTCATTACCTTTTTTAACATATATCAAACATCTATTGTGTATCAGGCAGTGTTGTGAGCACCAGGACTAGAGTAGTAAAGCAAGCAGTTAAAAATCTGTATCTTCCTGGAGTTTATATTCTAGTTGGGAGGCGGATAGAGAAAACAATGACCAGATAAATAAATAAAGTGACATTGTAGGTTAAATGAGATCCCGATCACAGAAGCTTGAAAGAATGTTTGCACGTATGTGATGTATGTGTGCACATGTAAGCATGTGTGTTAGGAGAGCACCCTGGAAAGACCTTGCTGAGAAGACTTCACCATCAAGCACAATCCTCTCATTTTGCAGCAGAGGAAACTGGGGTTCTGAATGATTAAATGAAACTCAGGAAGCCATATAACTCTTTCGGAAAAGAGCAGGATTTGGAATACATTTACTGCCTGATCCTTGGACCTAAATCCTTTCTACTTCGCGACAGAACACATTGAGTTGAGAGAATTGCCTGGACTGTTCAAGGAGGCACAGCAAACATAAATGGTGGGTCTGGATGACAGCTGGTCGCTCCACTGATGGAGGAGAAAGTACATATTAGGAAAGCATCAGAAGTCAGAAAGAATTAGGTAGGCTAGGGCCAGATTATGAAAGTTCTCAGATGTCAGGATGATGAGTTTGGTCATCATCTTAGGCAGGGGAGAGATATGATTAAAGCAATGTATCAGATGGTCAGAAGGAGGAGAAGGAACTCATCATCAGGAATAATCATTGCGGGTTCTGTCATCTACTACATGACATTGATGTGACCAGGGCAGGAATCCTGATTCTCATATTTCATGCCACTGGGAAGTTGATAAAATAGAAAAAAAAATCTTGTGTTCTCTATCATTAGAGTTTCCTAAGATGATGATTGAGGAACAAATTGGTTTCCAGAGCCAGACATGAAAAAACAGTTATGCTGAGTGAGGACATAGCTGCATACTCTTCCCTATATCTGAACCCTGTGGCTTTTAAACTAATTCCTCTAAATATGCACCCAATATTTTTCCCCAATAAAAGGAAAACCATGTGTGTCTTGTATGGAAGTCTTCACGTAAAGAGATATAAATTGCTCTTTCGTGACATAGGACACAGCTCACCAGTAGATATGAGTCAGCAAGGTAGGTTCTTAATAGAAAAGCAGGAGTATTGTCAGTAGGTTCAGAGTTGATAGACCTTTTTAGACCCTCCCTGAGTGACACAATTAGAAAAGGCAAGAAGGAAATATTCCACCAAATTCATGATTTGATAATAAGGTTTATGAGATAGGACAAGTTTGGCTTTAATATTTTATTGAAAAATTAAATCTGGAAATGTGTTTTAATATTGTTATTTCTATTCTGGGCAGACTATATATTACTGTTCTGTAGCACTTCAAATAACTGTTATCATACAGAATATTATATATGTAAGCAGAGAGCAAAACAGTGTTTACTACCCTGACATTGAAAAATATGCACCAGTAAAATAAACCTCCAAACTTAGCCAATATGTTTGCTCTCCTTCGCTTTTCCTCACTATTCACAATGCTTAGATTTACTACACTTCCTCAAAAATAACAATATGTAATATACATCACGTAGGCAATAATATCTAAATGATGCCGCAAAAACTTGATTCCCAATACTATACATAATGTCTTATTGGAATTGTATATCCAAATGAATGCATACAAAAATTACTTACTTTCTTTAGGCTGATAAAATTGTAGGACATGATAAGCTTTTATTTTGCCTGGGGAGGGTTTTATTTTTCTTATCAAAACCAGAAAAAGTTTATATTATGTTAAGGTGTGCACATGTAAAGTAACACACAGAGCGATACTCTGATTCATATGAGATGTCTTTTTAAAGTATATCATTTACTTTAACAATTTTTGTTTTCTTACCCCCAAAGTTTTCAAGTTAACTTCTATTATCATCCGAATGCCTTGAAACTTGATATAATTTAATAAGGTAAGATAAATTTTCAAACAGCTTACTATGTATAGACTGCTTTTAAAAATTCAAAACAGCCCCCATAAGCAAATGTCATTTCTTTCATAGTTACAAAATGCAAACTCCAAGTGTTTTATCCTAATGAATAAATGAGTTTGTCCTTTATGTATAAAATATAGTTTGTGTTTGTTGCACAAGTTTTTAATAATAGATGAATTTTAGGTTTGCTCCAACATATTCAATAAAGTGTGATTAATTTGGTTTTTCAAAAATGCAAACTAGACATTACTATATTACTTTGCAAAATGCACAGCTTGCAACATTATTGTCTCAGTGGGATCTTAAATTGAATTGTAAAATGTGTCTTATTTCCAGTTTGATTTATGTAAGAGATAGCAGTGGATAATGTCCCTTTTGAAGTTTCACTGCTTTGTGTGAACAAACAATATAAACCTAAAATTCATAATACAGTTTATTAGAACCCAAAGCAAACTTTCGAGTTATATCATGTTTGACTGAAATGAAAACTTAGGAGGGACTCAAAATACCACATTTCTAATGAAACAACTTCTTGAAGCTTCCTATTATGACAGATTATACAATACATTTTTGACATTTTCTGTGATTTTTATTATGATATTTCAAGTAATTACCAAATCATGTTTTTCTCTAAAAAAGCTTTCCTGTGCCCTGAGAATTAATCTATGATACCATTTAACTTGGCTTTTTGAAGTAAATATCACCAGATAAAAGCCAGCTGGATCTGAATAATAGGATACTTGAATGAATGTATTAGTGTTTGAAAAAGAGAGTACAAATCTTCTAAAAAGATTAATTTCCATAAAAAAGATAGCTCCCGGATCTACAAAAGAATAAATTCAAAAACATAATAAACTCTCAGAAAGAAAGGTAGATTAAAGTAAAAGCTGCAGCACCCTGTTAGTGCAGCTGTTGTGTGGCAATGATTCTGTATCAATTACATTTGGTTGGTCCTGTAGGGCTCTTCAAAGCTTTGTGTGGAAAGCCTGAATATGGGAAACAAGTGACACCGTAAGTAATAACTTCAGCGATTAATTTTGATGCAACACCCCTTTCATTCTGATCTTACTCTCAATATTTACAGTTGAGAGACGCTACAAAGGTTCTGATGGGAATATATGAATCCAGTATGGACGAGGTTTTTTTTCTGCTTCATTTATTAAAGATGTGGATATGAATTTTTCTTTGTCATGAAAATATTGCAGCTTTATCACGCGACACAGCTGCTGACATCATCATGGAAAAACACTGAAGCTGGCCAATGGACTTCATTTTCAATATCCTGTTTCAAAACATGGTCTCTAAAAAGGGCCATGAATTCCGTTCACGCGACTTCTCTATTTTAGTTTGTACAATTACTCTCAAAAACAAAGTTTGACCGTGCATAAATTCCTCTGGCAGGTAAAATGCACTGTTCCATCCTGAATGATTCTTAGACTATTATTATCTTTAAGAAAAAGATCAGAAGCAAATGTGGAGATAAATTAATTTCTAACTTAGATTGAAGCCTATAAAAATGTAAATCTGTTAAAAGAATTGGCATTAAAATGCTATGTCAATAGTAGATAATTTCGTAAGAAATGCAAAATAATGACTAAAAAAGGGAAATTACTATCCCGTCAAAACAATAAGAAGAAAAATCAACTGAATAGCTAGTAAGACATTTTGTCAATTAGATTTTGAAATTAATCTTAATACGCAGAGTAAAACTGCTAATTTCCCTTACTTCCCTCCAGTTTTTACATTTTTGACAGTACACTTTCAAAATCAGCCCGAAATGAAAAGCACCCTAGTAATTGTATATGTCCATTTAAACTGGGTGAGTTGTTTAAGTGTAGCGAGATGTTTAAATATGAAGTCAATGCCCATCATAACGAACACATAAAAGACATATTGCCATTATCAGAAAAACAGCACCTCATATGAAAGGCTACAATGTTTATCTGGAAAAGATTTTAAAGAGAAAGGTTGCTTTCTCTGCACTCCTATTAACTATTAAATGGTTATGACAATTTTTAACAGCAGCTCAAGAATTTCTTTATCATACTTCTTCAAGAAAGCTGCTTTTAGTTAAAACATAAAAATGGTAGTTACAAGGTTTCTGCAAACATAACTGCCATTCCATTAAGGAAATGGTGCGGCAAACAGTAAGTAGTGGCCTCAAGGGAAATGTAAGTATTGATTTTATTACTGTGTTGCTTGGTTTGTATTTGCAATTGTCAACTCTAATTTTGGACTATGTTTTAAGTATCTTTAAAACTGCTTAAGGAAAGGACAAATATTAATTGGGAAATACTGATAATTATTATTCTTATGCTTGAAATATCGTAGGAGATTCTCTCTTAACAGCTTTTGATAGACTGTCTTTTAAAAATAGGAAACGTTGGGGGGCACCTGGGTGGCTCAGTCGGTTAAGCGGCCGACTTCCATGATCTCGCGGTCTGTGAGTTCGAGCCCCGCGTCGGGCTCTGGGCTGATGGCTCAGAGCCTGGTGCCTGCTTCCGATTCTGTGTCTCCCTCTCTCTCTGCCCCTCCCCCGTTCATGCTCTGTCTCTCTCTGTCTCAAAAATAAATAAAACGTTAAAAAAAAATTAAAAAAAAATAGGAAACGTTGGGGCGCGTGGTGGCTTGGACAGTTAAGCGTCCGACTTCGGCTCAGGTAATGATCTTGCAGTTTGTGGGTTCGGGCCCTGCGCTGGCCTCTGTGCCGACAGCTCAGAGCCTGAAGCCTGCTCCAGATTCTGTATCTCCGTCTCTCTCTGCCCCTTTCCTGTTTGCTCTCTCAAAAATAAATAAACATTTAAAAACATTAAAAATAGGGAAATGTAATTTTGTCACACATAGTAAATGAACAACCAACTCATTTTCATTAAGTCAAATGATGCACTCATTCTGTATACTAGAAATCAGTATTTGACTCTAGGAATAAAATCAATTACTATGAAAAGTATAAACATAGTTACATACTTCCTTAATTTAGTTTGGAAATTTAGCTTTGAAATTCATTGAGATGGAAGTTTTCATTCACCTAAAAGACATAAAATAGCTATGAAACTAATTATAAGTCTAGAATTTTCATCATATTGAAATAAACTTCAACTCATAGTCTCATTAAATATAAATTGATCATATACTAAAAAAACCACAAAATTTGCCAACTTAATATAATTAATGTTTTATATTATCATCATCATTATCTTCATCATCATAGATTTCTTCTTTACATTTCAGTAAATGACATTCACACATTTATGCTAAAGGTGTAATTAAGAACACAGATCATTTTCTTAAACCATGCCAGAGAGCATCTCTGTTTAATATGTAAATTTTCAACTATACCTACGGGGCTGTAAATATAGTCAGTGTTAAACTTCTACAATTAACTAAAAGAAGTGTTTATGCTACACATAAATTTTAGAAATGTCCTCTGTGGAAATCTAAAGAGGTGCAAATTAATATTAAAAAAAAAACATTATGGCTGTTCTTCAGATTAAAAAACATAAAGTATTCTTGGGTTCACAAGCTACACAGTACACTTTAAACATCTCATATCAAAAAGAGAAAGAAAGCCTTTTATAAACACACACAAAACTTTAATGTCACTTAATGCCATATTCCTACATGAATCTATGAAGAGGGTCAAAGGAAAATGGCTCTCTTGTGTTTTAGCATTAAAGTCGTACCTGTGTTTTAAAATATTTAGAGAGGAGAAATGTCTTAAAGAAGTTAAACCTTGCTTTGACTAGAGAGATGGGAATTCTTTGTGCATAATACACGTTCAATGTGTGTTTGTTAGACTATATTTCTCAGTTCCAAATAATTAAAGTTTAATAGATAAATATAGAAACTGGCCTCATTGGTTGGGCTATAGACCTGAATCTTAGCTCCATCATTTGCTATACAGTTCAGAATAAAATTCATGACTATGTGTTCATACTCTCTTTGGAAATCACCAGTCTACTGGCGAGACTACTCTCCCTAAATGCTAACTGAATGAGTGAGATGCATACAAAAATTTTACCAAAGACATCTGACAGAACTAAAGTTTTATTTACAAAAACAAGAAAAGATAAAAATGGAGATAAATAATAATCATTCAAAAATCAACAGAGACTTTGAAAATAAGTTTTCATTCATCTTCATTGTCAACCTTCCTGAGACTGTCATATTGATTCACAAGATTCTCATTTGAAACTTCTTCATTCTCCTCACTACCATCACTGACTACAAGCATTTTTCATGAAGACTCTGGAGAAAACTTGTCGTAAATAGATCAAGGTTTCTGAACACAGGTTCTAAAAATCAAAGGCATCTGGATGACTCTTGTCTGACTCTTGGTTTTGGCTCAGGTCATGATCTCACAGTTAATGAGTTCAAGCCCTTCATCGGGCTTGGTGCTGACAGAACCAGCATGGAGCCTGCTTGGGATTCTCTGTCTCCCTCTCTCTCTGCCCCTTCGCCACTCGCGCTCTGTCTCCCTCAAAAATAATGAAATAAACATCTTTAAAAAGCTTAAAAAGTAAAAATAAAAATCAAGGGTCTTATTTATAACATAGCTTTATATGGCAGTATTTCTCGTAAACACACTGGTTTCAGGACGTCTCCACACACATTGGTTCCATGTCAATATTTACTATATTAGAAAAGAAAATTAGGAATAAAAATATTTGTTAATTAAAAATAATTACAACTACAAATCCATTGCATATTAGCATAAGTACCATATTTTAATAAGAAATAAATATTTTCGAAAAAATACACACTTTACAAAATTCTTCAAGTGTGTCTTAAGAAGTCATTTGGATTTCCATATCCACTTCTAACATTCAGTCTGTTGCAATGTCACAAAACATGTAGCCTTCAAAAGCTCCAGTACACTCATGAGAGAATGAGGTTTTTTAAAGGTAAATAAGGTCTCAGTATCATTATGCAAAATATTTTGACCTCTTGGACTCCCTGAAGGTATTTTGAGAGCCCTCCTTTCCATGGGTCCTAGAACCACACTGCTGCTACATCTGATAACACTTTAGGACATTTTAGGACATCTGGGAATGTAGTACCTTAGTAAGTCAAATAATATCCTAATATGACTTCAGACCATAAGAACAAGATTAGAACACCTGCTTTAAAATTTCTTATAGAAAACTCATTACTTCCATGCCAACAACTGAATTTTTTTAAGCGCTTATTCATTTTTGAGAGCGTGCAAGCAAGGTAGACCCAAGGTAGAGGGGGACAGAGGATCCAAAGCGGGCTCTGTGCCTACAGCAGTGAGCCGGATGCGGGGCTCAAATTCACAAACCAATCATGACCTGAGCCGAAGTCAGATGCTCAACAGACTGAGTCACCCAGGCGCTCCAACAACTGAATTTGTTTTTAAAGGTAGGAATAAGAAAGGGAACTCTTTTCCCTATACTTAATTTTACCTTGCAAGGAATAACTAGTTAGTATTCATTGTGAGGTGACAGAGCATGAAAGTTGGTAAAAGTTACAGGTGGCTTTAAATATCGCCTTTGTCATCCTGAGCATAGAGACTCATCCTGTACCTCAGACACTTCGTCTGGAAAGTGGGAGTAACACCCATTCAAGGGCAAGCACACAATTAAATGAGATGATGTACATGAAGCACAAAAATACATAGAACTAGGTAATTAATAAAGAGAGCTATTATTATTAAGCAGAAATGTCAAGGTTGAGATCACAGGTGTTGAGGTCAGACAGAAATGAGACAGGGACAAAATATTAAGGAAGCAGTGTGACCTCAGTCTGTCATGTGTAATGTACCAATAATGGAGGATAAGTACCAAATTAGCACTCTGAGTAGTTAATAAGCATAAACAAAGTACCTGTTATATAACTGATATGAGGAAGAGGAGGAAGGGGGAGGAGCCTGAAAATAAGGGACAATTATACCATGTCAATTTGGAGTTTATAAAATTGTAAAAAGGAAAGTATGGCCCTCCTTAAGAAATATTAGACCTAAAAGGAGCAGATTTCAAAACAAATAGAAAAATAGTGAATACACCATGAATATTAAAAGGGATTAAAATTTGAAACTAGAAAGTTCTAAAAATCCAAGTAGAATTTGACCATCTCAATCTTACCAAGGAAAAATGAAGTATCGCTCCAAGGGGTTCCTTAAGTTCCTTAAAGGTAAAGTCGCCACTTTAAGTCTCTGCATTGTCTAGGCTTGCCAGGTACAGGGGCCAGAACAGCCATTCAGTGAACTGGCATTCAGAATGAAGGCCATGAGGGGCACCTAGGTGGTTCAGTCAGTTAAGCCCTCTGACTTCAGCTCAGGTCATGATCTCACAGTTCGTGGGTTCAAGCCCCGCGTCGGGCTCTGTGCTGACAGCTCAGAGCCTGGAGCCTGCTTCACATTCTGTTCCTCCCTCTCTCTCTGCCCCTCCCCCACTTGTTCTCTCTCTCTCTCTCTCTCTCTCTCTCTCTGTCTCTGTCTCTCTCTGTCTCTCTCAAAAATACATACACATTTTTAAAAAATAAAAGAAAAAGAATGAAGGCAGTGAATTATAATTAACATTTGCATGATGCTTTGAAGTTTAGGAACCATCAATAGAATTTAGCAACAAATGAATTGCTTGGGAGCTAGCCACCTGAGAATTCAGAGTTTCAGTAACAATAGTGCACAATAGTAATGAATAAGAACAAATCACCATAGAATGATAGGAAAAATTAGCAGGGATTTTATTTTTAAAAAGTTTTATTTATTTAAGTATAGTTGATATCCAATGTTACATTAGTGTCAAGGGTATTCCATAATGATTCGACAACTCTATGCATTATGTTAAACTCACCACAACTGTAGCTGCCACCTGTCACCAGACAACACTGTTGCAGTATCACTGACTCTATTCCCATGCTAGACCTTTCGTCCCCATGACTTTTCATTCCATAACTGGAAGCCTGTTCCTCCCATTCCCCCACCCCTATGGCAACAGTCAGTTTGTTCTCCATATTTACAGATCCGTTTCTAGCAGAGGATCTAAATATACTGTTGGATTGACAAAAGTCAGGAATTAAGTTGAGACAATATAAAAAATTATTCTTATTTTTAAATTACCAATTAACAAAGGAGAGGAATACCCTTTTATTAAAGATAGTATAAAGGTTCAAATCAATCTTTTGTGACCAATCTTTTGTGACTACTCGTTTTATAATTCAGAGGTATTAAAACACTCTGAAAATGTTTCTTGAATTGTCTAAATTCTACAAAATTAGTGAGACCTTTTATATTCTAATATTTTAAGATCATCTGAAAGCTTTTATAAACAACTGATGTAAATTATCTATTATATCAATGATTGAAAAAATAGACACCAATTCACTTCCAGACGACTTGGCTAATATGTTTTAATTGGCAAATGAAAGCCACACATTCCAGGTAATCAATAATATTCCCAGTGGCATTTTTATTTCTATCAAAATTTCATTTCTAGGTTCCCAGATGCATTCAAAGCAAGCATGAAAATTTAATTTTTAGACTGCAAAATGTCAAATGAATGTTATCCATTTTAAAATTCAAGAAAGTGCTGTTGAGAGGGAATATATAGAAGAAAAAGAAAATAGCAGGATTATGTATGCTTTCAGCCAAAAGTATTCATAATCCTTAACTTAAGAGATTTTAAAGGTCAATAATAATGGAACATTCCCATTTTTCATCACCGTTTCCCATGGTAAAATAAGTAAAATATCTTGAATAACTATTACTAACTATGGAAAAGAATCAGTTTGAGTTCACATTAAATTTGATTAATGCATATGCTTTTTGAAAAAATAAAATCTAAATGTTCCTAAGAAAAATAGCGTCTTGAAAACTTCATTTAGTTACTTGAATACTTTAAGTATAGGCTAATAATATAATTTCCAACTAAAAACCTATTTGGCCATTAAAAACAAAAACTTAATAAAATATAATAACTTAAATTTGACTATTTTCGATATCTTATACACATGGAATGATGTAGTACAGTATTTGTCTTTCTGATCTGGCTTATTTCACTTAGCTGGGGTGAGGAGGAAATAAGGAGTTGCTAATCAACGGGCATAAAGTTTTAGTTAAGCAAGATGAATAAGGCCGAGAGATCTCCTGTACAAAATTGTACCTACACTCAACAATACTGTATTGTACATTTAAAAATTAAACAGGGTAAATCTGATGTTAAGTGGCTTCACCAAATTAAAATAAAATTGTTTTTGCAAAGACAATAATATGAAACAATCTAACTATAACTTTTCATAACTCTCTTGGAACGCTAACTGAAATCCAACTGATAAAGCATAAATAGTAAATATATTTTAAAATGCCATGGGTTATAATAAATAATATGCTTGACTATGAATAGCACGAATAAGGAAATTTGGGGTAAGTTTGGGGTTCCTACCCGTCAATATATTACTGTGGTAATTTGAAAATACAAAATAGTTTATTAAAAATATCTATTCTATGTAAAATACACGGGACTATATCATTGAGTCTTATTGTTTTAAAGAAAGTTATTTAATTTACTAAATATTCTTTCTCAAAATGAATTTTTATAATTGAATGCTCAGAGATTTAGAGATACATAAAATAGCTACCTACTAAGGAAACACCATTTTGTTTTTATAGATATTTTATTACATCAATGGAAATTTCTCTATATCCTTCTATGACTAAACTCATAAGCTATAACATAAAAATTACTATCAACAATGTAGGCCAGCCATAAAATTCAATTAAAAATCCCTACATTTTAAGCAGTTATAGTAGCATAATGTGTAAACATGAGCTGAAGTGATGTGTAGCTCCTAGAGCATGTCACATTTAGAGAATAAATGTTTTAACCGTTTCATCATTTTTCTCAGTGCAAAGAATCTTGAAGCCCTCTCTCTTAATCCTTAATCTCACTGGAAAAGTAGTGCTTTTGTGAGAGAACAACCAATCTGCTCATAATTTTTGTCTCAGTTAAATTTGTTTAGCAGTATTGTTTTTAATATATTTTTGTACTCCCAAACACATTCCTTGTTAAGTCATTCTTTCAACAAATATTGGTTGCAGGCACTGTTCTAGACACAGAGATTAGCAATGAGCAAATTGGACAACAAAGTCCCAGGCCCTAGGGGGCTGACAACCTAATAATTATATGCTCAATAAATTACATGATACATCAGATTGTGATACGTGCCATGGAGAAAAACAAAGCAGGAAAGAGGTTAGGAAGTATTTATATGTTGAGGGGGTACGGTGCAATTTAAAATCGGGTTGTTGGTCAAAGCCTTAAAAAGAAGGTAACATTTGAAGGAGATGAGAAAACAAGATCTATGGATCTCCAGAAGAAGAGGATTCCAAGAAGAGGGAAGAGCAATGCAAAGATCCTGAGGCAGAAGTGTTCCTGCAACATCTCAGAAATAGCAAGAGGGCCAGAGCGGCTCAGGACAAGTGAGCACGGGAGGGAAGGCAGTCAGAGCGGAGAAGCCAGGACCCCATCACGCAGGATTATAAATTATCAAAAGATCTTTTATTATTTTACTCTACATGACATAGGAAGAATTGGGATGGTATACACAGAGGAGTGATCTGGTCTGAGATAGGTGCTCACAGGACCACCTTGACAGCTGTAAGGGAGTAGGCAGGAAGTAAGAAATCAAGTTAGAACACCTTCACAATGATCCAGGTGCTAGGTGATAAAGGGGTTAGAGGTGGGTGTATCTGTGGACACATCAGATGCAGGTAGGAGAGAGGGAACAGCTGGCAAGGGCTGAAGGTCTGGGGCATGAGCAAGGAAGTGTGAAATGGGAGTTACTAATAATAGAGATGAGAAGGCTGAAGAATGAGTAGGTTTGTTATAAGATCATCAGTTAGAGATGTTAAATCTGAGATGTCCAAAACTGAGCTCCTGTTCATATTGCAAGTTTGAGAAGTAGAGTCCACGGGAAAACATACTGACCCTGAAATTTGTTTCCTTTAACAGAGTAACCAAATGACTAATGAGTGGATGGTCTCAAATTACACACTTCCTTCATACCTTGTTGTTTACATTTTCATTGGAAACAGTCTATCTTAAAAGTATAAAACAGTTTAATTAATATTTCTGTATTTTCAGGATTCTCACTAACTCATTTATTAATTTAATTCCTTTACTGAGCAGCCACTGAATGCGATGCACTGCTCCAAATACTACTGGGGACTACAGAAGGGATTCGGTCTGCCCTTGAGGTGTTCACAGATGACCAAGAAAGGAAAAAGATATTTTGGTGTTTATACATTTTGAGGATTTGGGAAGCAAAGTGGAAATGTAGGGCTTATATGCACTGTATTCATGTATATGGCACTGTGGTTGTTATAACCGTACTAGAAATATATGTGACTTTTAGAAAGCATACAAAGATGAAATAAGGAAAACTATTTACTGTTTTATAAAAATAAAGACAATGGCATGGAAAAGCTCAGAGAATTAAATTATCTCATTATGTTGTATTAGAGACGCATCTCCATTTACTAGGTTACAGATATGAACAAAGCACTGTAGGTCAAGTGCATGCTCACTCAAGTGGGGAAGGTCTCCATAGAAAAGGAAACATTGGAAATGTAGATTAATGAAGGAAAATGACATTTTTGGCAGAGGCAACAACAGCAAGTTTGAATTTATAGAAGTGTGCATGCTTATTGGGGCACATACTTTTTGGGGCACACACACACACAGCTTTTTGGGGCAAATACTTAGAGCCAGTGCTTTTAAGGAAAAGTTGGGGGACTGAGAGTGGGGCATAAAAGGAGAGTCCAACACATTGCATTTAAATGTAATATTCATTCTCAATTCCAGAAGATTTAAAATTAAATCTAAATCAAGCTTAAAGAAAATGCCACTCAAATAAACCAGCCATCTCAAATTTATTTATTGGTTTAACTCCTCAAATTTGTATAGTAAGGTATCATTTTTGTGAGTTAGCATTAATTGAGGGTCCTTCTAACCTAAAATCTACTGCACTTGTTTGAGGTGTTATTTTCTTTTATAAAAAGAAACCATATGTGTTTGTATGCCAATGTGTGACAACCTACCATTTGGCCTATGGGTTTAGATATGCATAATTTTCTCAGTAAAGACAAAAATCATTGGAAAAGCCCTCTACCAGCATCACTTCACCTCCTTCATTGTGATTTCACTGCCAGGCTCTTAACAGTTCACCCTGTGGTTTGGGCTACAGACTTTGGCATCCAAATAGGATTCAGATCCTAGTTCAGCCATGTCAAAGTGCACGATCTTAGGGAATTTGTTTGTCCCAGTTTCCTCCTAAATCAGGAGATAATCATCATTGTCCCTGCCTCCTTATTGCATTGTTATATTGAATGCCTTCACACATGTAAAGCACACTGGCTTGTCCATGCATATAGTAAGTGCCCAGTAAATTGTAGGCACTATTTTTAACAGGAGTAGAATCGTTTTGTTGAAAGTGGAGGATAGAAATAAAGTTAGTTAAACAGCTTCTATTAATAGGTGCTAACTGAAATTAGGTTTCATTGTACCATAGTCACTGGGGACTTGGGAAGACCTAAACCTGGAATCATGATATAACCACTTTGGTAACCTTTTCTACTTAAAATTTATTAATGTTTACTCGTCTACTCTATGAATTGTTTGTGTGTGTGTGTGTTGTGAAAGCTGTATGGAAATAACTATAAATGGTTTACATCATAAATTTCCTCCTAAAATCATATTCAATTAGGTTCTGATTGAGATACCAATCTCGAAAGCCTATTTAAACCACTATGTACTTAGGAAATTGCATTTGCAGCCCTGTTTCAACTTGAACTATCTTCACCATATAGTTAAAGCGGAAAACCTATTTGCATAGCTCTACCTCCAACTCAACAGAGAATCTCCTGCAGCAGTAATGAAAATTATGTGGGAGCCACACTCTCGAGCGCCAGAAATTTGCTAATTTTCCACATTTGTAAAAGAAAATAATCTTAGCACAAAGTTACCTCTGGTTATTCTCATAAATTATTCATCCTCAAATCAAGGTGACACTCATCCTTTCTAAGTGTCTTAGTCTCAGAGCTCTCCTTACTTGTATTTGGAGATCTCTCTTATTTATACCAGGATATAGCTCAAAACACCGTACTTTCCTGAACCCCAAAACTCTATTGCTAAAATCCAAAAGATAAAAGAAGTCAAAACCTGAAAATATTGTTTTAATTTCAAGCTTCATGCTGATGATATAAAGAGACATGAGCTTTCATTTCAAAAATGAGTTTTAACAGGATGACAGAACTTCAGTATTCACATATTTAAAACAATCCAATACCACTTCAGACAAAATTGCTGAAATTCTCTGACCCACAAATTAGAGGCAAGCAAGTAGCTAAATCAAATGAATTAGGAGTAAAATTTCATTAAATGTAATGTAATTTGGGCATTAAAGAGATTTATGAACTATGCAACCCGAATGGCAAAAATACTGTTAAACAATTCCTGGGCTTTCAGGGGTGGAAAAAGGACACCTTCTCCCCGGTTCTGAGCAGAAGCAACAGAAGAGAACTTTGGTGCCCCATCTACTCATGTACCATCCTCAGAGTTTAACTGAAAAGAGAATTTGGCAAAGCCTTATGTGTTTGAGTTGGAAAGGTAGCACAGGAAAGAGAAATTAAGATCTGTCTCTCCAAGTGTGTATTCTTATGTGTGCATGGAAATAAAAGTGATTTCAACTCCCCCCAAAAATATGACTTCTTACTTTCTATATTTAGATTCTTTTGAATCAGTAACTTTATTAACATGGAGACAGCTACATTCTCGTGAATTCCATACTAATTATGCTACTATTAAACATTTCCTTTGCGTGTATAACAAAAACAACTTTCAGGCTTTTTGTATTAATTCTTTATACACACAAACTAATTTACACCTCAGGAAAAGTAGAGGATTGAGATCCAATGGGAGAATGTGTTTGGAATAATAAATATATAAAATATCTGAGGTGAAAAAGCAGAACAAGAACGTTTACTATAATTTCCATTCTTGGTGTCAAATCATCATCGCTGGCATGAAGGAGCTGGGCCAAATATCATATACCAATATCTCAATATTTTAATTTTTTATTTGAATTTCCCAGGAAGGGAAATAATGGTTGTTTGTGTATTTGTCTCCAAGTATAATACAACTAAAAGATTCAGATATGCTTGATCACCATGCCCAGTGAGAAAGACACTGAGGTTACAGAAAAAACTTAGATTTTTGAAATCAAAATGAGTGGATTCAGATCCTTCTAGGCACTAGCTTGACCAAGTCAAAACAACTTTCAGAACCTTAGGTCCTTTCTTCAAAATATTGCAAAGCATATGCAAAAGATATTCATTCACAAATAACATCCACATGAGCTAATTCAACTAACAAGTTTTTCCAGTTTTTCAAACTATATATGTCCAAACCTTGAGACATAGGCACATATACTTGGTTTAATAAAGCCTCTCCATGTGATTTTATTTTGTCTGCATTTAAAAATGTAAGCCATAAAATGATGATCCAAGAAACCCATGATATATAGAAAAAAAGCAAGGAAAAGCGAATAAAAATGAGGGATCCACTCTAGTTTTCCTCAAATACCTTAAGTACTTTCACATTCTGAGTGGTCATTGTGTATAATTCACACAAATATTTTTTAACCAAGTTTTCCACAGATGGAATTGTGTAATGGATGTGAAATAACTAGTGGTTTTCAAGTTTATATTGACAAAAACATGTAAAGGAGACTCAAATCAAGAAAAGGGAATTAGACTAGAATTCAGTGTTCTCAAAACGAAGTTTTCATTGGCATCCCTTGGAACTTTAAAAAAAATACCAATACACAGATCCTATTCTTAGAGATTATGATTGTGTTGGTTAGGAATAAATCTAAGGGTTGTTTTGTGTGTGTGTGTGTGTGTGTGTGTGTGTGTGTGTGTGTGTGTGTGTTTTATAGCTCCCTGCCTTCTTCTATGTGCTGAAAAGCCAGTTATGTCTCCCGCTCCTGAAAGTAATGGCTTTAAGAAGAGGTCCAGGAGCACTCAGAAGCTGGTGCTTTAGCGAGTGTCTCTGGTATGTGTTGTGTATGGTCTGCTGTTGTGTCTTGGGACCTCATCAAGATAAAAAGCTTCTGCACAGCTAAGGAAATAATCAACAAAACTAAAAGGCAACCTATGGAATGGGAGAAGATATTTGAAAATGACATATCTGATAAAGGGTTTGTATCCAAAATATATAAAGAACTTATAAAACTCAACACCCCCAAAACAAATAATCCAGTTATAAAATAGGCAAATGGGCACCTGGGTGGCTCAGTTGGTTAAGTGTCCAACTTCGGCTCATGTCATTATCTCACGTTCATGAGTTCAAGCCCCACATTGGGCAGCTCAGAGCCTGGAGCCTGCTTCAGATTCTCTGTCTCCCTCTCTCTCTCTGTTCCTCCCCTGCTTGCGCTCTGTCTCTCTCTCTTTCTCAAAAATAAACATTAAAAAATTTAAAAATAAATAAAGTGGGCAAAGACCTGAATAGACATTTTTCCAAAGAAGGTATACAGATGGCCAAGAGACTCATGAAAAGATGCTCAACATCACCGATCATCAGGGGAATGCATATCAAAACTACAATGAGATACCACCTCACATCTATCAGAATGGTTAAAATCAATAACACAAGAAACAACAGGTGTCGGCAAGGATGCAAAGAAAGGGAAACCCTCTTGCACTGTTGGTAGGAACGCAAACTGGTGCATCCACTCTGGAAAACAGTATGGAGGTTCCTCAAAAAGTTAAAAATAGAACTACCCTGCAATCCAGCAACAGCACTACTAGGTATTTACCCAAAGGATACAAAAATACATATTCAAAGGGATACATGTATTCCTATGTTTATAGCAATATTATCTACAATAGCCAGATTATAGAAACAGCCCAACAGTGTCCATCAGCTGATGAATGGATAAAGATGTGGTATATGTATAAATGGACTATTACGCAGCCATAAAAAATGAAATCTTGTCATTTCCAATGGCGTGGATGTAACTAGAGAGTATTATGCTAAGCAAAATAAGTTAATCAGAGAAGACAAATACCATATAATTTCACTCACACGTGAAATTTATGAAACAACACAAACGAGCGAGGGGAAAAAAAGAGAGGGAGGCAAACCAAGAAATAGATTGTTAACTATAGAGAACAAAGTGATGGTTACCAGAGGGGAGATGAGACAGAACAGGTAAAATAGCTGATGGGGATTAAGAGTGCACTTGTGATGAGCACCAGAGGATGGATGGAAGCATTGAATCACTATATTGTGCACCTGAAACTACAGTTAGACTGTGTGTTAACTGGAATTTAAATAAAAAACTTTAAAACACCAAACCTACCTGGAAGATTCTACTGTGCAATTAGAATTAAAAAGCTCTAAGCTAGCTAAACTATATATTAGTCCCTTTTGTCCATGATTCGAGGAAAAGTACAATTTAAATAATCGTGTATGTGCCAAGGTAGGATTTACCTTATACCCTCTATTAACCCAATAAAATTCAGAGAATTAGTAGACAAATAACATCACGTTATTTTGTGGCACGTTTCTTCTGGAAATGGTTTATTTACATACGGCCCTGACCCTGGGCAACTTTTTGCTAGCCTGAGGCAAGCTGGATAAGAATTTCTGGCGTCCGTGGAGAGGTGGTAAAATCTCCCAGGCACTATTAAAGTGATTAATACAGTTACGCCAGCTATCTATGTGAAAAAAATATTCTTACAGTACAGAAATATTTTGTCTTTCTTCAACAGGAAAAATAATTGTGAAAAGAATATATTATTTTTGAATTATTTATGCCACATTGCATAGTTACCTTTTAAATTGTCCTTCAACAGAGAACTATACAGTAATTTATCACTTAGATTTGCTTTCTGGATTTTATTTTTCTGTGTTTGTGTAGTAATTGAGTTGATATGTGAGTTTTATGCTTCAGATATAGAATGAAACAGGAAGTATGTTTTGATATTTTCACCCATTTTATGCTATTGGATGAATACCTCTAAGATCAGAATTTCCTTTATCCGTCTTTTTTTCTTCCTAAACAAACAAACAAAAAAGATCCTTACTTTGTTTTCAAGACTTCTGAGGACTTTTTTCTGATACAAACAAAGTAAGTGCCAAGTTAGTCCTCTGTTACCACTTCAGGATATTTTATGGTTTGCAGTCAAAAAGTGAAAGCTGTGGAAAATCACATTTCACATCTATGAAGCTAATGTAATCACTTATCATACAGCATATTTTTAAAAAATACACAACAAACTATGTTGTCAGTTGCCAAAATACACTACTTCAACATTGGCTCTTTTACATATTTTGTGTATGTATTTAATATTCTTGTACATAATTTGTGTAATGCTAAACAATGACACACACTTAGCCAGATATTTAATAGAGCGAAGAGTCCCAAATTTAACATGAATCTAATATGAAGGGGATACTACTGGCTTATGCAAATATATTGACTGATGGTTGTTTGGAGGCACAGTGAAATTGGACTCTCAGGCTATAAAAACCTGACAAGCTGGCTACAATGAGTAACTTGATTCTGTAAAGGTGGTATTATCTTTTTTAAAAGAGTGTTTTACACACTGGGAAAATTAACACAAAACCTCTATCATTTCAACATTTCCTCTAATAATTAAATTGTGTGTGTGTGTGTGTGTGTGTATCCAAACATGAATATTTCTTAAAATGTTTTCTAAATAAATACAAAACAAACTACACCACTGCAAGTCACTAAACTATCTGGCCAAATAGGAAACATTGTTAAAATAAAAATCTGTGTGTGTTTTCTTTAATTACAAAGACCATATCTAATTTTAACTGCCTCCTTTTTTTTCTTAATAATGAGCTGACCTTCTATTCTCCTTAACCCTTTTTTATCAAAGCCATCTACACCCACTTTGCCTTCTGTTTCTCTAATCTGCAATTATTTATGTTTTCTTCATGCTGCTTTGTCCGCCATGGGAGCAAAATTGTATTTGGTGAAATATAGAGCTAATTATACCATGAACCCAGCAACAAAAAGACAGAGCAGATGTTACTTCAGACGTGCTAAAAGTCCTCATGCTTAATGTGCATATAGTAAAACACTGAGCAGAGTCGTCAAAAACAATATCTAATCAAGGCAGTTTTAGACATGCAAATCTTTTTAACACCAGAGTTAAATGGAGAAATTCTGTCAATAATATTTTCAGTACTCACCATGTGCTTGCCAGAATAATTATATTAGGTAGTGATTTCTAATTAATATAATAAATGTGTGAGTCCACATTGTTTCTATCCCAGGGGGGTAGAAATCTAGGGAGGCAGAAATGGAGATCATATGCTGTGAGTTAATAATACAACGCACAATGTTTTCATTGAGAATGTGTTTCCATGATGCCAAAATAAGCAGCTTTAATATTTTTTAAGTTAACCAATAAAACATATTGTATTCTATGTTTTCTTTTCATTCACAGTGAATCGTTTAAATTATCTAAGTGGGTATTGATTGACGAAAGTTAAGATAAATTTCTCTTTGCTTAACATATTTCCATCTATGATTCAGTTTCATCTTTGTTTTGTATATATGTGGATCATGGCTCAATGGTTGCTTTTCTTTCTTTCTTTCTTTCTTTCTTTCTTTCTTTCTTTCTTTCTTTTGCAAAAGTGGAAAATGATTTTGAACATATTGGATTTAAGTCAATATTGCTTGTCATGAAGAAACTGATTTCCCTCATTGTGACCTGTATACAAATAGTAAATTACTTCAGGAAAATAGCAAAATGCTTATCATGCTGTGTAGTGACTAAAAACAATTCCAGCTACACTAGTTTGAAGCCACTGCAAGAGGGCAGTATTTTAATGACATGCTTTCTGCTGAAAGAAGTGTGCCTACACCACAGGGTGTAAAGCCCCTTCTGAGATCTAAAACTTAGTGGGCTCAGCACACCAAACCTCCCTCCTGGTGAGTGTTAAATGTGTGCATTGAGTGGCTGGGCTGGGCACTGCTTTCAATGTTTATTTTAGGAAAATAAAGCACCTCTCTGCAAAGCTGTGATTGTCACGCTAAAGAATTCCATCGTATTAAGAAGTGTATGACGTGTTCACTTTTCTTTATTATATGCAAAGTCTAAAATAAAATAGTGTCAGTTTGTACAAATGACCACTTTTAAAACATTATATGTTGGCCAGTTATAAGTAGGATAAATGTTCTAACAACTAATATCATAACCAATTACTTACTGAGAGAAATATATATTTGTATGTTGGAAATATTACATTAGTCCAAAAATTATGTTATAATTAAACTAATTTACATGTCATATATGTGTGACATATGTAATATATAATATATATATATACATTATGTACATTATATGTGTATTACACATACATATAATGCCTAATGTGGATAAAATTATGAACATTACAAGTGATTACTTATTATGAAAAAAACCTGTCTATTTGTATTTTCAAAAGAATGTCAAGTCTGAAAATGTTGATATTTCTATCAATGCTGAATAAAATTGTTGAGACAGTATGTCTACTTAGTCTCTTCCAGTTTAAGCCATTATGTCAGATACGAGGGCATTGATATGATACAGTCACAAAAATTATCTGACATAATAAATATATTTTTAAAACTCTACTTATGAAATTTAATGTTACCATATTCAATAAATAGTAAAATGCAATATAAAAGGACTTCATGTAATTTAACAATCTTCAGTGATTATTGACGTTTTTGAATCTTGTTTTCCAACTTGTTAATTTTTCATTAATCCTATATTTCAAAAAGTACTTAAAACCCTGAATGCACAGTTACCATAAAAATAATGAATCAAGACACAAAAGATTAAGTTAAAAATGAACTAAATATTCTAAAAGATGAAACAGGGTAAATCCTTCAACTTCCCACAGTGGATCTTAACTACTTGGATGTTCAAGAGGCCAAACGGAACCATCACAGATGGAATATAAACTGCAATGCTATTGGGGCACCTGGGTGGCTCAGTTGGTTGGGCGTCCAACTGCGGCTCAGGTCATGATCTCGCGGTTTGTGAGTTCCAGCCCCATGTCGGGCTCTGTGCTGACAGCTCAGAGCCTGGAGCCTGCTTCGGATTCTGTGCCTCCCTCACCCTTTGCTCCTACCCTGCTTACGCTCTCTCTCTTTCAATAATAAACGAACATTAAAAAAATTTTTTTTAAACTGTAACGCTATCAAATTTGTCATTCACGTGCTCAGAAGAATGAACAATTTCTCATGAGGCCAAACTATTAAAAATTACTTTTGAAAAGTAAAATATCCAAGCGCAGGGATTCTGGCTTTATACTTCCCAATAACTGGGGCCCTTTTAGGAATTAAGACTAATCAAGGTGATAGAACTGAAACAGAAAAATGAAAACATATTTTGTCCCAGCTTGTCCTTGGTATCTAAATAGAAACCATCTCAACCAGTAGATTATGAGGGTAAACTCCATACTTTAAAGAACCCAGGTGCCAAATGGTAATGGAGCTATTCACTCTTTGGCCCCTCCTACATCAAAGGCACTGTCTTATCATCTCTAGCATCATATCCTGCTAATAAGTCAAAACAAAGGGGCTTTCAAAGGAGATACTTGGCCCACTAGCATTTTAATCAAAATAATAAACAGAAATACTTCCTTTGATCTCATTTCATTTTTTTCTCCCATTGGCAAAGTAGTCTATAAACATACACATATATGAAGCAGTATTTATGCAAAATGGCTTTAATTCCAGAACCACTGTAGATGTAGATTACTTTAATAAAATGCATTATATTGAAGTGTTTCCTAAGTAGTGGATTGATTTAAGACTTGATTAGATAAGACTCCTGATTTACATGGAACGTCTCAGAAAAAAATCCATAGATCTCTATTCCTGTATATTAAAAGAATCTAATATTTTACATGTTTAATATATTTAGTTCACTGAATCAATAACCATATTTTTAAAACACTGAACTTCTACTTCTTCCACATATTCTTTGTACCAGGGATACAGTCCCTCACTTGAATCATATATGATTTTAATGTAATAGGATGTCCATTCTTTAAACAAACAACAGGATTTTATTTTTAATACCAAAGGAAATAGTACGACTAATTTCTCTTCTGAAATCACAAGATCATTAATTAGAAATATTTTAAAATTCAAGGATTTAAAACATTTGGTTTAGTGTGAACATGACACGAAATGAATTTTAAATAATATAGCTATTGATTATATTAAAAGTCATAAAATAATGTTTCATAGTGTAAATATTTAGAAACTGATTCCTTTCCACACAATAAAAATATAAATTCCTGTAAACATTTTAAGGCTTTACCAGAGAAATTTTTCCCACAAAAAAGCTGGCTCACAGTATTTTAACAGAGAGATTTGTAGGACGTGAAAAATTAAGATGTGATTCTCCCTGCTCATCAACTAACTCCAAGTTATACTTCTGTTAATAACGAAACGACTGCAATGTCCCCTTTCTTCCTCATGCGGTCTAACAATGAGTATGGAGAAGGGGAGAAGTGAAGACAGACACTGTCTCCCAGATCTTCACTCCGTATAAGCAAAAGTGATTGCTGAACATTGCTGATGAAGACGAGATACAATGTACCAAAGCAAACAATAACTTCTACTCTGTAGGGACTGTGGAAGACCTCATTGTGTTTGGTAGCACTTTGTAGCTATTCTCTGTTGGTCTGGCGGAAGTGACACACCTGTCGCTGAAGCTGCATTACTGTGACAGAATGATCAATAATGGTGTTCCTCTAACTTAGCACTCATTCCTTTGCTAGTTCAAGGAGGTGCTAACTCTTCTCCTGTTGGTGTACATGATATTGTATAGGATGACTACACTTGCAGTGATGCTTAATACATCACAGGCCTTATGACACTTACGTATATGCATATATACAGCGCGACAGAGAGAGAGAGAGAGAGAGAGAGAGAATAAAACTGAGTGTAACCAAGATTTTATTTAAGCCGTCCATTTAAAAACTGTTCTATCATGTTTCCTACATGGTAAGAACCGATAGCTGCCAATGTAATTAATTCACATTTATTTAAAAAAACAGTAAATTCTAATCTTGAGTTTATTCTAGGAAATAAAGAATTTACAATGTAAACATTTTCAAGGATTGGAGAATTCAAAATAGGAGCGTTAAAATGATTACGGACATGACAGATATGAAAAACCGTCTTGGTAGTTTGAATACAAAGGTATCAAGAGGTAGAATGAGTGTTGAATTTATGTTGTGGAAAATTGGTCCCAAGTTGGTTTTCCACTTCATCAGAAAGCACTTTTGTCTTGTATGCAAACAGTTAATGAAGCATGCCAACACTGAATTGTTTTAACTAGTGTTAGAAATCCTTCACCTTTTTTCCTCTCTTTTTCTTTTTGGAAGTTGTAATACTAACATAGTGAGACACCCTCAATTTCAGAGCCCGATTCTATTTTTCAGGTAGGACCAAAGAATAATTATTCATAATTTAAATATTTTTCATTTTCATTTATGAATTATTCTCTAGTGAAAGGTAGCAAAAGATCCATCATTTCTTTTGCACAATAATAAGTGTATGATGAGAATGATCTAGTCATTACATTTTCATCTAGAAGCCTACCTTCGGTTTGAGTATTTTGAAGCAGTGAGCCTTTTGATTTAATTTTTAAAGCTCTGGCAGGTGGCAAAATTTTGTTCCGACAACATTCGTGTGATTGGGAACAAAGGAATTCTTTCAAGAGGTTTGTGGTTTTACCTTTATACCACTTTCAAAGAAAATGGGATGATCATTTCTTTCATATTAAAATTAAAATAAACATAAGGGCAGGAAAAATTACACATTATAACAAATAATTGCACTTAAAAAAAGCTTTTCATAGATTTATTCAGACTGTACTTTATACTCATAAAAACACAGTGTTCAGCTGCATAACTTTTTCACAATATGATAATTTAATCCTTACACTGCATGTCTTCCATTTCATATTAAAAATTTCCACTTTAGGGGCGCCTGGGTGGCGCAGTCGGTTAAGCGTCCGACTTCAGCCAGGTCACGATCTCGCGGTCCGTGAGTTCGAGCCCCGCGTCAGGCTCTGGGCTGATGGCTCGGAGCCTGGAGCCTGTTTCCGATTCTGTGTCTCCCTCTCTCTCTGACCCTTCCCCGTTCATGCTCTGTCTCTCTCTGTCCCAAAAATAAATAAAAAACGTTGAAAAAAAAATTAAAAAAAAATTTCCACTTTAAATTCAATTGTGTGGGCTCATTATTATTTTGTATAAAATGTTATACCTTATATGCTATGATCTTAATATTAAGAGAGTTAGGTTGTAAAGTTACTAACCCATGTAATTCTAAAATAGTTTCTCTAAATGCCTCAAATAAATGCATTTCTGATACCACTGTTACTTAGAAAAAAGATTGTTAAAAATATCGCACTAAAATATGTTTGACTTTAAATGCCAGGTTTAAACTTCAATTACATCAAATATGAATAGGGTTTGACTCTTAGAAGTTTGGTTCTTGGTGTTTTAATTCTAAGAAAACAAAAACTCTGGATAAAAGTAACTAGTAGGTTATGATAAACTTATTTTGCTAAGTATATACAAAAGTTTTCATCAGCAATAATATACATATTCCTGTTACATGGCTGGTGCCTTATGAAGAGTATTTAAAACACAATAAAATGCAAGATATCAACAAAATTCAGGAAGCATGTCAGGTGTACTATTTTCAAAGGAACAGGGGTCAAATAAAAACAAAGAATTTTTAAATGAGAAAATTTGAAAATTATTGTATTTCCCCCCTCATTTTATAAGACTCTGATGCCTAAAACTATAAAGAGATGAGTATTAACTCATCATCATGCCAGTCTGCCATAATTTTCAAATTCATGGACAAAATCTGTATTATGAGTTAGAAATAACTTCAGTATATTTGTAATAACAGTTGATTTTATGGGGTAAGACGTATATATTGTGAATTTATCCCCAAGAGAGATAAAGAGATAAAGCTGAACTGAGAATTTAGTCACTGACAAATCAGTCTTATACACACATCAGCGAAATGTTTTTCCTGAACAATAGGACTGGTTGATAACATGTATGTACATTCAAATCACATGAATAATGATAGCATCCACAGCCATCTCAGGCATCCACATAAAACAGACCGGTTTCAAAAGACTTTCACACACATTAAAAATATTTCACTCATCAAACCTATTTACAAAATGTTCCCATAGCCGTCTTACATGAGAGAAAATGGAAAATGTGGACTTGGCTATGAACACAAAATACCGCTACTACAGAATGAGGATTCAAACTCAGAACTTCGGACTTTATAGACCATGATGCCTCCCAGATGACACTTTCACTCCAAATTAGACTCGTAGATGGTATTTAGTACCATACGGCTACTGGGAACATTCTTAATAATAAGTTTTATTCTCAAGTCCTCAGATATCAATAAATCAATGAAAATATGCACTTTAAAAAATGTTTCTGATTAGGTCAATAGTAATGATGAGGAATGTGATATTTCTGTTCACTTAACTGAAAACTAAATTATTCTAGAGTCAATAAGGACTAAAGTATAGAGGTACTTCAAAAGGAAAATGCATGGGCCGGAGGATGCCAAATTCATTCTCACTATTATTTTTCTATAATAATTATTTGGTAATCTGTGCCAATGAGAGAACAGGAGACTTGGCAAAACTTTAGATGCACAGTCCACCCCGTATTTACTGAATACATGTCATGGAACATACAGGTCTAGTTTGGGAAAATAAAGGTAAAAAGGTTTGGGAGATATAACTGTATCTGCCTTTAAGAAGATACTGTGTAATTGAGGAAGATGTGAAACGAGTTCTAAGCCACATGGAGTGTGGGCAACAAGAAGAATGAATTGAGTTTTTTTTTCTTTTGTTCTCTTTTAAACCTTGAAAAGCGAAAGGTAATTATTCTTTCTTTAAAGCATGTAACATTTTACAACAGAGATACTGAACAACATTAATCCTATAGTAAAGTTTACTCTAAACCACTAATAATATGACAGAATATGTAATATGAAGTGGATTATATTATTATGTGCCCAGTCCATGGATGGGAACTCTAAAGACTAAAAAATAGAAATACAAAATCTGCATCATCCATAGCCCTAGACCAGAAAGCTGATCCTGTTTTGTCACCACGGCAGGTTATAATTGCATTTATCTTAATTTATATACATGCACACACACATATGTATATAAAAATATATGTGTGTATCACAATGATATCTACGTTTTGCTATATGTCAATATTTTCCTAGTGCTGCGTACAAACTGTAAACAAGGAACCATTTTTCTTTATTCTAGATTGAAGGCTGAGAGAGATATATAAGAGCTATTGTTCTAGCAAACACAACTATCTAAACACAATGTGAAAAAAGGTATATTACTGAAAAACCATTCTTGATTTTAAGTTAGGAAAACAATTCTCATAATAATTAATATACTTTCAGGTACCTTCAGAGAATATTATACACAAAAGAGAAAAAAGAAGCACATTCTCTATAAATCTAAAGACAGAAAACCAATATTCAACTTTGTTTTCAAAGTCTGGACAATCCACTCAGATGAGATACCAAAATATACAATAAAAATAAAAAGCAAAATCACCTGGATAGAAAAGAAAAAAGTATTCTTATTTTAAGGTGATATGATTGTCTTTCTAGAATTTTCAAGTTGAAAAAGACAGAGTTTGGACACAATAATAGGATTCTGTAAACTGTTTTAACCACTAAGCATAATCAAAAGGTAATACCTACCTACTTTGATATGACATGAGAAGTAGACAACAAAGCAAAAATACTCGTATGTTTTATGGAGGCTTATAAAAATCATATTCTAAGTTATATTCTTGTAAGGCAAAATTCTTCTATACGAAACATGAAAGTAATGATGGTCATGTACCTTCAATTCGAGGCCAAGCTTATATCCCTTATTTGGATATTAAAGAGGTGGCAAAAATTGTTTTTAGTAATTGGATGCTATTGTATATAAGAACAAACTAAAAAGCATCTCCTAGTTGCCAAACCTGAATCTTAAAGAGACACCATCCATGTAAGTCACAGAAGCATATATATATGTGCGTGTGTGTGTGTGTGTGCACGCGTGTGTGTATGTATTTTTGCATTCGCATGCACTGTAAAAATTCAATATATTGCTATAACGCAGAGGCATAGAGTTTTACTATAATGGCAATTTTGCAATAATTTTTCCAGATGAATATTTTATACTAATTAGAAATGTTCTTAAGTTTTGTTTGTTTAATAGGCACCTTCATTAAGCTTGGCGGTTATGGTATGAATAGTTCACTTATTTAATAACACTTAGTAAACAAGAAGCAAAAATATATTAAAAGCTCTCTTAACTGTCTCTAGAAGTTCTTCTGGTGTTAAATACACTGCACGACACATATCGAGAAAGGTCCTATGCAGATAAAACTTTAGGGAAGTTTTTAATTTCTGAAATATTTGATAGATTATGTTTCTCTGATCACTTGTCTAATGTAAACTAGGAGAGAAATCTAACCTGACAATAGCTTTTCCTTCTCTCTCTCTCTCTCTGACATTTGAGGCCCCTCCACACAAAGCAAATCACAGCCAGAATGAGATTATGACGCAATGATCTCGTTGCGAATGTTGCATTATGGCTCAGGCAGCGCCTAAGCGGTCCCTCGGTACTTGTGCTTATAGAAATTTGAATTTCTCTGGTAGCTCAGTATGATTTATGGCATATTTCAGACTTTCTCTTCATCAAGGGAGAACACTGTCAAGTTCATGAGAGTTTTGCAACTAAGATGAAGGAGAGAAAGGAGAGCATTTTGAGTAAACAAGAATTTGTGGTTTGTTATAATTTGGGGCATTTAAAACTGAATTGGTTGCAAAATTATCTTTGACAGTTGTATTCAATATCATCTTGGGTACGGAATAGAAAAACCAATGGTGCTTATTAGTGAATCATCCGTGGACTTATTCAGCCTTCAATTCACATGCAAAGCACCTGTTTGAAAAACAAGTGCTAAGGTTTTAGTATTAATAGTAGAATAGACCTTCAACAGGGAACCGTATAAAATTCTGCTGTTTATCTTTTTCGAAACTCCTGTTCTGTCAAACAGGTGGTTTCTTATACCTGCAGTATTTCATTTCCTCATGCACAGCTGTGTTAGAAAATGTTTGGTTTTTATGAACCACATGCCAGACTTGGCAATATTTTTATAACGGACAGGAAAAAGCAAATTGTATTGCTTCATTTATTTTTCCTTTACCAGCAATGTAAATTTTCAGATTTAATATTACATGTTTTCTTCATAGTCAACTTTTGTAATATAAGCAGCTGTTTCTCTAGAAATATGGACAATAGCATGAATTCATCCCTAAATTCACATGCAAAATAAAACACTGCTGATGAAAGCTTTTTTTTTAGGCTTCCTTTTTTATTATTATTCATAAAATTCCCTAGGTATGCATGGTACTTTATAGAGCATATAAAAAGACAAGGTCCCTGCCACAAAGGGTTTATAGCATAATCCAAGGAACATATCATATAAACAGCTCAGATATAGAGAATGCATATTATTTGGGGGTCAATCATAGGAGGATGACTTAAAAATAGTTATTAAACAAGGATATAGAGTCACAAAAGACATTTTTGTTGTTACATCTTTTAGGTCAATTTGTTGGTCAAGGGTAAAAAACTGGAAAGTGATAAATAATAAAGTTGACAGGGTACCAACTCAAATTTTATTTTCAAATTCTCCACAGTCTATGAATGATGTCCCCAGAAATCTAAATACCTTAATATATTCTGTTCTTGAATCACCATAGTAACATCCTACCTCCCCTCTCCAAAATGTGGAAGTTGATTTGAGTGACTCGATACCATCTACTTAAGTTCTATTACATTATATAATCATAAAATTATATGCATCAAGAGCTTTTAATTCTAAGCCCCGCAATTCACCAACCTTAGAGTAAGATACACAAAGGTTACCTTACGTCTTCAAGTTCACTTGGACAGGTACTAGTAAAATTAAGCTGGAGATCAACTCTCTGGATTTCTCGTTTCATGCATTTTTATTTTAAAGAATGAACCTTCTTCTTCCTATTGTAATAACCTGGAATAAACACCAAAGTAGCAGACCAAACCTTGGGCCCCGCCTTCAGTTACACCACCTTAAAAGTCACAAAATGTCAGGCAAGAAATTATGTCCTCTGAGATTCAATTTACTCATCTGTAAAATGGAAATGCCAACAATATTAACATTTTATGTCTCAGATTAAATGAAAAGAAAAAGTAGATGTGAAAATGAGAATAAAAACTTTACATAGTAAAATCCTGGAATGCTGCATTGAACAAAGGGCAGCTTGAACTCATCTCTGAAATGAAGGCAATATTCTAATTGGTAAGAGTATAGAGGAATTCCATGAGTAAAGAGACAGCCAGGAGTAACATGGATATGGATACATATGGCATTCTTGCCTAATACAGCACTCATTCATTAAACATTCATTCACAAATTTCTTAAGTTTTGAGTACTTACAACCATTTTTTTATTTATTCCTCCATGCATATAATCTAATTTTAATAGTGAATTTCTTAACAATTAGCTTATAAATTCTTTGGCAACTGACTTTTGTGAACCAGGTCCAGCGCACCACGACCTGCCGCCGAAAGGTAGACGTGTGCATACCAAATGCTAGCTCAAGGCTTCTTCTAGCTCCCAAATCCCACCATTTCCCTCCTGGAATATTTGTTGAACAACCATATGGTGACAACACATGCTAGTCTACGCAGCTAAGCCGGCCCTGCCCTCAGCAACCTGACGGTCTCATGGAAGAGGATGGTCATGAGGCAAAGAGACTTGCAAATAGAGATTATAAATCATTCAAAGCACTACAGAAAGAACAACATGGTATGGTAAAAATGGGTTGAGAGAACAGGACAGCTAACAAATTTCACATTCAGGAAAGGACATTAGGCAGAAGGCCGGACGAGTAGGAGCTAGAAAAGCCATGAACAAAGAGAAAAGAGTCTCACTGCTTAGACTTAAGAAGATCTAGGGGAAGAAAGGTATGCAATGCATTTGGGGAACTGAGGAAATGTGAGGAGAGCATCAAGGGAAGAGAAACTCATAAGGGTTTTGAGAGCAGAGGTAGAGTACACTCCTTATCGTGCAGGGTCTTCCAGACCATGCTAAGGAAGTTGAATTTTCTTCTAAGCATAATAAAAAGCCATTGAAGGTTTTCTAAAAGGAAAATTCCATTATTGAATTTATGCTTTATAATCATCACAGGAACTGTTATGAGGAGAGAGGAGTCAAAAGACAGAGTGAGATCGGGCAGGCTGGATTAGGTAGGAGGTGCTAACTCGGGTTCCCACAATGGTAATGGATGCAATGGAGAGGGGACTATGAACCCTACACATGGTTTAGAAGAGGCATAAACAGACATAGTGATCTATTATAAATGAAAGGAGATGCAGGATAGGAGGAGAGATACATATGAAGTATGATTCTAAATGTTCTACATTGGGCATGTGGGTTTAAAACAAAACAAAACAAAACAAAACAATGTTGCTCTTTACTGAGCTTGGGAAAGACAGAGTCAGAGTCTAGGCTGGGGCAAGAGATTGTATTTATTTATAATTCATTTTTCTTGGGACCATACAAAAAGTCTATATAAAAAGTCTTGTATTGGATCTATAAATGGGAGGGGGTGGTCTGTATCATTCAGAAGCAAGGAGAGGATATTAACACTATCAAATTTAATTATTGGATTGCACAATTTTCTGAAGGATGAAAGCTACATGAATTCCATTGGTTCCATCAGTCCAGAGCTCACTGTTGGTAGATCTGCTCTGAATAACATTAACTATTGCATATTTTCTACAAGAGCCATCTCAAGGAAATCAGTGTGACAATAGGTAGCACAGAGACTACTTGAGGAATCCTGAGATATACCTTCATTTGATGTAATGTGCAATATACATGGAGGGGAAAAATAGCTAAATTTATCATTAACCCCAAATATGATATAAAAACAGATAACAAGGGTAGAAATAAACAATAAAAGGTAGCATTAACATGAAACTGCCATAATCATAAAAATTCTCTCAAGATAGAAGGAATCATTTGGATCTATCAGTTTATAAAAAGGAAATAACTATGTCTTTTGAAGATAATGTATAATTAAGATATTCACTTGTAACTACACTGGCATATCATAAATCATAAGAGTAAATGTAAAAAATTCCATACATAAACTTTGGGAAATTATCCAAAATGATATTTTAAGATTACCTCTAATTCATGGTAAATCTAAAGAAGTTGTAAAACTCAAACCATGAAATCACGAGTCCTATTGTTATGCCCACATGCATAGAAGTCAATATCCAATTTTAAAGTATAAACAAAATATAGCTTGCATTTAAAAGCTTCAAACTTATTTTCAATTCATAAGTATAGGAATAATTTAAACCATTTTTGCACGTTATTTTATCTATCAATAGTAATTAACACAGTCTTAATCTGGCTAATGTTAATGACCACTGTTCTTCCATAAATCCCAGTTAAACCAAGCTTATTAAGGGCTAATTAAAGGAAGTCTTATGTGCACTGAATAAAGTAATGTCAGTTTTTAGAGTTGGAGTGCGTATTTGTCTGATAACATGAGACAAAACTTTTCAATTAAAAGTTTACAGGCTGATTATCGATCTCTTAAAAAAAATGTGCCAATGAAATAACTGACAACTTCTTTCTTTTCCTATGTGTACATGATTTTTAAAAGTGTAGCTATGGCATCTAAATCTGGTAGCTTATTTCCTGAGCGTAAACTAGGCTCACACTGCAACAAATCATCAATAAAACACCCTGTGGATAAATATTAAATCAGAATCTACTAGTAAAGTTTCTGGATAAGTAAGGAATGTTGAAGGTATATAGAGGAAAAAAATATTATATATAGTTTCAAATAATGTTGGGAATACTAGAAGCTCACTTCTTAGAAGATATTTGTGAGTGTGTATGTGTGTGTGCACGTGTGTGTGTACATTTTATTATTTGATTTTTATTTTGTATTTAATAAATTTTGTACAGTGCTTACAAGGTGTCAGGTTGTATTCTGTGAATGAATTTAACCCAAATAATCTCCAAAGAACCTGATGAAATATTTATAATTGTTATATGTTTGACAGAGATGAGGAAACTGAGACACAGACGGAGTTTGACACAAAAATGTCATAAGAGTAGTAGTAAAGAACAGAGCTATGCATTGCACCCAAGCAGTGAGGCACCAGGTTCCGTGTTCTCAACTCAACGCTGAACCACAAAGTTGTACTGCTTCTCGGTTTTCACTTATAAGTTCTCCTCCTTGTTTCCTCCCTCCTTCTCTCTCTCCCTCCATACCAACAACCCCACCAAAACTTCTTTGGAGGACAGCAGTAAATATTGAAGAGTACTCACAAGTTTGAGGAAGTCTGAGGATTAACAGAAAAGAAACTGGTATATCAGTAGAAAGCCAGAGGCATGAAGATTAGTACATGTGAATCTTAGAATTTGGGGTCAAACATGACTTTACTGAGAGAGTACCTATGGTTGTAAGAAAGTGAAAATGATGTTCAACTGCATGATGTTCAAGGTTTTCATTTTGTTTCGTTTTCTTTTCTTTTAACCTAAATCACGGGAAAATAGGCCATTAGGCTCTCAATAGTGTAATAGGAGGCAAACATATACGCATATATCTTATATATGTATATATGTTTAGAAAGTATAACATTTAAATGTTTGTTTCTAATATGGTTTTAGAGCCAGAATTTGGAGGCAAAACAGATGTGATTGTGATATTGAGGGACAAGATTTTCATGCAAACCTTTTTCTCAGATGCAACTTCTATTAGGCAATGAATTATTTCTACAAATTAAGTAGCACTGTCTACTAGACGACTTCCTTACCTATTTTTTCTATCAATTTCTTTTTTTATTCATTATTTTTTCCACCTTTACTTCTCATCACTAGTGATTTTTATCTAATCAGAAGTCCTGGTTATTGACTAAATGTAATATTGCCTGTATTGCATAAGTTTACAAGGTGGAAATTTCAAACCACCAATCATTCCAGATTCCTAGGGAAATAAATAGATGTTGTACAATTATGGTCCAGATTCCATCTCAAAAAGAAATGCTTACAAATAAGTAAGGATTCTGGCTCATCATACCTTGAAATATCACATTATTGTGCTTAATCACATCTTGAGAAAATCGCACACGATAATAAAAGAACGGGAAGAGTAAAAGAGTTAAAAAGTTTCTGACTATGACTAAGTTTCACAGAAACTTCACACTACAAAATTATTATTAGAAAGTAGAGATCTAAATAAATTTTATATCCATTGTGTGTAAATTGATTTCTTATCAATCACAGGAAGTAGGGTAGGCACCATAAAGAGAAGATATTACCAGCAACATTTTCAATCATGGGGCTATATATTCAAAAGCAATCAATAAAAAAAGTACAGGAACTGACAAACAACTAGCCAACAGAATCATTTTTCCTGAAATACTTAGCAGTAGCCTTTTAAAGTAATTGCTTGTGGTCAATGTTCTTCATATTTTGGTCTGCTTGCTTGTTAAAATAGAATGGATGTCATATCCATTAATTTTTTTAGCTGTCTGAGGAAGTTTTTCATACCTGCAATCAACCATAGGAGGGCTATAATATTAACATACCTAAAAAGAAATCACCTTTTTGTCAGATTTATCAGTGTTGAAGGTCAATATATTTTTGTAAAGGAGGGGGGAAGAAAATACATAATTTCAGAAAAATATAAAAGGTATCTATGCTTTGCTCATCCATAACTTTCTTGATAAAGATTTCTCTCTGGTGAAAGTAAAAACATTTCTTATTGTGAAGTAATCATTTTGAGAATTTATGTCTTTAAAAACATAACGTCTATGTGGGGGGGCGGGTTCAATATCAACACAGATTAAGCCAATTATGGGACACATCTTTCTTAGTTGATGAGAGAACTCAGAAACTGCTGAGTTACACTTTGTGGTAAACATTTTGGAATGTTGCCAAAGCTGTTATAAACATTTCTGAGCTCACATTTCTAGGGAACTCTTTTAAAAATCAATTAGAAGTGAAAGTCTTTCAATGCTGGTGTTTTAAAATGTCAAGCTTGTATTACTTTTTTTCCTTGTTGTGCATCAATGGCAATATTTCAAAACCTGTATATTAAATTGATTATATTCTATAATTAAGCTATTAAAGGGGATAGAATGTACAAGTGTTCTAAAATTCACACCACAGCAGAACTTGATTTTTTTTAATGAAAATAAACCCAATTAGGTAAAAAAAAGAAAAATGGGAAAGGCAAAGGACAAAGTACAAGGTAAGAAGAAAGTATAAATGGCTACTCATATTTTATTTTAAAAGCATACTCAAGTATATTTATTGATTTTGAGAAATATTTTTTAACATTACAGGTCAACAGGTTAAAACACTACATACTTTATTTGTGATCCCTACATCAGGATTTTTAGAAAAAATCTAAATCTATTCTATGGACAATGGAAAGGATTAGTTATAAGTCCAAATTTACAAGAAAAAGGTCTATTCAAGAATTTACTACAATTAGGATTACAATATTCATTTAAAAGCATACAATGTGAATATAAACGAATATCTTATATGCATATATGTTTGAATATATGTATATACATAGCTGCTTTCACACCTTCCAAAGGCAGTACCAATTTTCATGCACTAAAAAGAAAACCTAATTGTGTCATATACACAATGCTGTCATATAAAAGTACACATTTTAGAAAAAAATAAGATTAAAATCGGTGTCTACCAAAACATGTGCTCCTTTACCCAACAAATGAATCACAAACTTACTGTAGAGAGCAAGGGATTAAAATTCCTCATGTATGTGTAACAAACACATTGATATTAATTGGTTTGTCCTTTCAAGTTGTGTTTATCTCTTCATTTCCATCACAGTTTCAAAGGTCACTCCATTCCATTTATAAATCCAATATGACAGAGATTAGTAA
>NW_026057576.1:44446420-44482107 GCF_023721935.1 Panthera uncia
CCGTTTCATTAGTGCAGACTCTAATTCAAAACTGTTGAAAATGAACTGCACATACTGTTTTAATAACAACATTCCTAATCATTATCAAACTGGTAATTCTCTCAGCACTGAATGTAAGGGTCTGTGTTTCCATTATAACCTGCTGTTAAAGAAAACCATATTTAAATCCTCTATTCTTTCCTATTTTCCAAATGATGGAGGTTCACTGGTGGGGGCAGGGGGGGGATGGAGGCATCAAGAGTCTGGAAGATTATGTATGCCGCATTATTTCATTCTCAGTGAATGGCCATTTTTAGGCATTTATGTCAACTACTATATTATTTACTTATTATCATTTAGTTATTCCATTTTGTATTCCATTTGACACGCCATGATTCATACAAATGGCTTTGTACAATTTGGGAATATTTGGACACTTTAGAGAAGAAACACAGTCACACAAATGTGAAACACTAGGTCTGGCGACAGGGGCCCTGGGTTACACTTATGAACTTGATGTTGGACATGAACACCCTAGTGACACCTCAAAGAATAAATCTTCTATCAGATCATCCTGAGATATTAGAGAATTTATACCACTAAACATTATAATTTACAGATCACAAAGTTGAAGATTTATTTTCATCATATATCATCATATGAAGTTAAAATATAAAACAGATGAAATAATCATATTAACGAATAAAATGAGTTATCTGATATTAAAAGGATTAAGCAAGGCCTGAGGTTATTTTAAACTGAAATGCTTTCTCCCACTATCTTTTATTTTTTAAAGTTTACTTAAACACCATGGCATGTTGGTGTGGACTGACGACGATCATTTTAGGGCTCTCCTCAATGAAATTCGCATTTCCAAGGCTGTAATAAATGCTCTCAATCTCCTGGAATGTGGTAGAGTCTACCATACAACATATCCAAGTAGATAGAAATCCCATTTCCTTATGTCTTATGATTACAAGAGTAGAGCACCAACTAAAATAATTCAATTTACATTTCTTAATATGAAATGCTTGAATTATCAGGCTTACTTCATTATCCTGTCATTAGTAGGAATAAGCAATATTAAAACTAAAGCAAAAACATTAGGCTAATATTTTCTAATTATGTTCTTCAACTGTCCATATAAATTAAAAAACTTCAGGCAAATGAAACAAACACTGAACAAAAAGTGGAAACATTCTCTGCACTCCACTTATCTATGCCGTGAAATATATTTAATAATTTACACAAGAAGCTAGTTCTTGTTACTGATCAAACTCTAATGATTTTATTAATATATAAGCATGGATTCAGCAATAGATGCTCAAAAATTTTTTAATGAGAAAAGTGTTTTTTTCAAAACAGAAATGTATTTTTTTCCACAGTCACCTGTTATGATCACTGGTGTTTCTATTCTTTCGTATAACCAATAAAGATCAAAAATGTCATGACAGAAAATGGAAAATGATGCCATCCACTTTCTAGAAAAAAATCACAAAAAAGGGCCTAATAAAATGACTAGTTTATAACACACTCACATGTCATTTTAAAATAATCTAATTTAAAGCCATCTTATATTTTTTGTGAAACTATTCATAATTCTTCCACAAGAACATTACAACATAAATTCTTGTCCAGTTACTTCCAACTCTAATGAAATGGATATATATATATATATATATATATACATATATACATATATATATATATGTGTGTGTGTGTGTATCCACATACACACACAGTATAAGGGTATAAAATTCTATATCATCTTTTTTTCTTACATTCAAAATAAATATGTTCTACCCTTATGTATTATATGTAATGGTTACAGTTATATGTGAAATTATATATTAAAATATACTCAATGGTGCCTTGTTTTGGACATTTATGTTATTTCAGGTTTAGATTTTATTTTAGAAATCACCATAAAGTATACTTTTTTGCCTTTTATCTTCTATGGTGTTTTGAAAAATCAAAGAATGTTAGAGCCAAGAAGGTAACTGAGCGTCAAGCTGCTTATTTATTAATAAGAAAACTGAGAAATTAAGAGACTTATCTAAGTAGCTATGTTATTTATTAGCTGTGTTATACTAGAAGCAAAGTCTTCTGACATATTTTGCTTCCTGCTCTCCCATCTCAGTTTGTGAATGCATCTAAAAGGACTTATCTTGGTCATGCTAGAAGATGTTTAAATTTTAGACAGTGATTTTTGATAATTTTGTTTCAAGTTAGCTGTTTATTCTTTATATTTTCACATTAGATAACCATACTTAAAATATATAATGATGAAAATGCCAGAAATATTAAATACCCACAAATGCATTAAAATTTATGAAAGAGTAGCTTACCACTTCTTAGTTTTTTAATGTTGGGGTAACCAATTTTGTGTGAAATGTCAGGATATGAAGACATCTTTTGCATAGGGAATGATGTGAACCATATGGCTTATTCACAATCGATTGAATTACAAACCATGGCAGTTCCTACACTTTTAAGAGATGCTTATGTGGTCCTTCCATTAAAATTCCACTAATGTGACATTTGTGAAAAGGTTTATGTTTGGATATACTTCCCTCACCATATGCGAAGTCACAGGGCAAAAGCATTGATTTAAAGTGTTTATATATAAATTGACAGCTATCAGTTCTAAAATATTTCTCATTTCACATGTCAGAATCTTTTTGGCCTTTTAGGGTAGTCCTGTGTGTGTTTCCATGTTTACAAGATCCTGGCTGTTAATATTGTTAAATTTACTCATCAGACAGGAAGAAGGATCTTACAAATCATTGTTAGGCAGAGAAACATTAAGAAAGTTTGAAAAAAAAAACTTTCCACATTAAATCTGTTAAACAATGGCAAATTTCTTATGAATCAGTGATACTGTAATTGAACTGGAGACATTTTTAGAGCAAGCTTGCTCTGGCTTTTTCACCCTCCGATTTGGAATCTGCTCACAGTACTGCCAGCTTAACCAAAAAGGATTAACTCTCATATCCAACTGAGAACACAGATAATTCTCAGTAATTGGTAAAAAATGAAGATGAATGGGGCTGAGAGATAAGGAGCAATTAGCTCATCAGCAGTTACAGCTGTGCACTCAATCCGGATCCATCTCTTGAGCCTCGGCCCCTTTTAAAGAACCTAAGCAGAATAAGCATAGGACACCCCTCCCCAAAAAATTGCTGTACCTGCCCATCATTTCTCTAGTCTTCCATTTTATTTCCTTACTATACAAAGACACCTGTCATAGCATGCTATGTAAATTACTACCTCTCTCAGGACCTATGTCTAAAGCCAATCTTCTTTTTAAACTTTTTTTTTTTATAACAGAAACCAAATGACTACTGTAGACACTCTTAAATTCCCTGTCAATCGTTTCATTATAGCAGCATCATCTGTTTGAAAATATAAGCAATTCCCTCATCTAATTATAGGAAGGATTTGAGGTTCATTAACATTGCCAAGGCAGAGGATCCAATGTGCAACTGCAGAGCTCTGCTTGGTGGCCTGTGTTCTCAGTTTCCTTTTATTTGCTTTCTCAAGGTCTCTAAGACTTTTTCCTGAGATCATAAAATTAATTTTTTCCTTCCAAATACACACGTGAGTTAGAAGAAAGGAAATGACTACAGTATAAACTATTCTACTTCTGTAGGAATGGTTTAAAAAAAAAAAGATAAGGGGATGGTCAGCTGGGTAAGATAATTTTATCTCCTATCTGCCTGGCTTTTTTTTTTCCCCACTCATTTTTTGTTGTTGTTGTTGTTGTTGTTATTGTTGCTGGTTGATGGACAGAAATAACAAATAAGGAATATCATGGAAGAACACAGCTGTTCATCCCAAACTCAAGTTCTTGTGTTTACTTGAACCTCCTACATCGTTGTTAACTATTGCAAGTTTAAGAAAACGAAAACGAATCGTACATTTTGGGCATGTGAAATGTGTTCAGTTTGTGGATCACTGCATCAGTGTCCCCTTGCTTGTGTTCCACAGTGTTCAGAAAGAGACATTCTGAAGTCTTAAGATGACTTCACTTCCTTAAAGAAATAACAGCAGTTAGGGGGTTCTGCCTATAGTTTAAACAATGAGATTTTCTTGGGACATCTGTTTTGAGATCACATTTTGAATAGATATGAACTCATTTCCTACTAAGCAAGCAATCTACTATTGTTGATAGCTGTTTACCAGTTCTATGAGTCAGATATTAGCTAGTGGCAAAGGTCCCTCTTAAATCCTCCGAGTATTCTTTAAACTGTGTACATAGTGTTTTCCTTAAATAAAATGTTAAGAGAAGGTAAAAATGCAGTCTTTTCCTGCCTCTTGGTAAATTATAGTCCACAAAGTCTTGCACTTGGGAATAATATTTAATGTATTTATCTTTAAAGAGTCATTTCCTTTGTTGTCATTAGTTAAGGGAATAAGATACTAGGTTTAGCAAGTATTTAAATAACATAGAAACTACTGAGATGCTCACTATGTCAATATTTATATAGCATTTAAAAACTAGAAGTAAAAATAAGTTTCCTTTATTTAGATTAAATCGATTGTGATTAATTTAGTATCCTCAAAAATGTGCATGATGCTCAAAAAAAGATAAGCAGATAAAAACACAGCTATAGATACTATGGAATTGACCTTGGGTTCACCGGTTTTAAATTCTACCTTTCCAATATCCCAGTCCCAATTTCCAAACGGCATTTTTTTAAGCTGGTTATGTAGATCAGTTCTTAAAGCAAAAAAATAGCAATTTATCTGGCCTGTATGTTGTGGATAGTGTTGCCACTAAAAAGAATCCAGGACATTTTTCCTTCTTATCTGCGATGTAGCTCATATCAGCCAACCTGTCACAAGATAGTACTTGATATAAACAAGAGATTGCAAAGACATCTCAGTAATCAATATCAGGATGGCTACAGTATGGAAACCCCAACCAGTGCATATCATTTGTCTCAGCATCTATTTCTATGGCCAAATGAAGCATTAATTCAAATCATAAATCTATGGTGATTTAAATCTGGGAATGAGCACCTGCCTGCTTTAATGATTTATTTTGTACATTTCAGTAAGCAGGAGATTTGTCCATATGAACTGACAGGTCACCTTCAGATGCCAGGAGCAGACTGTTTATCACCATGCAGACTAGCATCTCATCTTAGCAAGTAAATATTAAACTAAAAGAATCCAATTGATTGTGGATGAGGGAGAATGGAGACACGGCCATATATTTTACTCAGCGTGCTGATGCCTCCCTCGGATCTATCCTGAAGTCCTCACTTCTTCCTAAAGTGATCATTCTGTTGGAGAGATGTGAGCTCAAGGTTACCATGTAAAGTTGGGACATAACATAATTATGTATCAGTGTCACAGATTTCTTTAAACACCTTTTTTTTGGCTAATTTTTACAATTCATAATAAGAACCAAAAGGAGTCATGTGTAGTAAAAAAAATCTCTCTTCACCTCACTAAATGGAATCAAACCAGGCAAAACCAAAATCTGTTCTCTGAGGCAATAAGGATTTCCTTACGACCCGGGTGGCGGTGGAGGGGGGAACAATGTCCCTACATAGGAAAGCCTAAAACTTTTAACAGAACTCATGAGCCAGAGAAATATGAGAGAAAAAAGAAACCTGAATTGATTTCAAAAACGTCACTGTATTTGGGCATGGCTGAGCAGCAACGATACATCATGTAAGTAGCACCTCTCTGAGGGGTTTCACTCCTTCAAAGAGACAATTGATAGATTCATGAGAGTAGTAAGTTTGTATTCTGAAATATAGGCCTTTGAGATTCTTGGGATCCCTCCTGGAATTCATCTGCTTCAGTATCACTTCCTAAGCACCTCATGCCCGCTGAAGCTCCCGGATGTAGTACATCCTGTTATGACTGCCTACTTATGTAGCCATCCCTCCCATAGACTGGATGCTCCCTGAGCGCCGGGACTGTATTATCATCATTTGATGTTACTAGAATGAGTGACAATCAAATGCACAACAAAATCCAAATGAGTGACAATCAAATGCACACAACAGCTCCCCCCAAAATTTACCCATAGGCCTGCAGCTTAATAGACACCTAACAGAGAGTAGAAAAACAGGGAAGGAAGCGAGAAAGGAAGTGAGAAACACTTGACAAATAGGATCTCCTTTAGTTGTCATGATGTAGATATTATTATGCCATTTTCCAGATATGGAATGTTAGGCTCAGAAAGTTTACAGAACTTCCCAAAGCCACAGAAGAGGTAATTGCTGAACACTTACCAGGAGACAGGGACTGCTGGCAGAATCTTAGAAGACTGGGGCCAGATAAAGCAACTGCTCTGCTCAGCCACTACTTTGGTCTGTGCAGGCTCAACCCCATGGTGCCCTGGACTCTCCCTCCCCTTCCTCCCCTACCCCTCCACCAAACTCTCCTGTCTTGATGTCTAGAAAAAGGAGGGGGATGGGCTCTGGAAGTATAATAAATCATAAATTCTTAGAGGGCAATGGTATTTGAGAATAGAATAAAAAATGACAATGACAACATTTTACCCCCAAATCAGCTACAGATATCTAACAGAAATGATCTACATGCCTCAAGACTAGCAGTAACACCAATGTTAACACACTCTAAAAATATTAAGACTCTGTAGGAAAATTCAAACTTCTGCTCTTGACTCAAATTGGTGTTGGATGGGGCGGGGGTCAAAACTAAAAAACAATCTAAACTACCAACTAAATACCCTGATAAAAGAAAAGTGATAATTTCTTCCAACTACACAAAAAGGAAAATTCAAATTGTTTCTTTTTTAAGTCATTATGGTAGCCCATGTACTCAAATAATTACGATAAACCACAATTTGGTCACTAGGCAAATGTTAGCCTATAATATCAAGTATTAAATGTATGTCAATGCCTAATTATGAGCCATGTTCTCCTTATCTTATGCCTATTGGTTTTTCCAAAGTCAACTTCTCCTCTGCTGCTCAGGAAACTCAAACAGAGATATCATGCTTTAATATCTTTTGTTTTCAACGTTATTAAATTGCCTAATTTAAATATTCCTCCTCCCAACACCAACTATTAAGAACAGCCTGCATTAAAGGCTCACTCTTCTAAATTTTTAAAAACATTCCAGATTGTTTTGCAATGGTAACTGAAATTTATAGTGGCCAATTACTTGTTTTTAAAAGTGTCTAATTTTGTTCTACTTTACAGGCCAAAGCAAGAGATTGCTTATTTAAAAAAAAAAAATGTACTTAAGAGTTCCAAAAAGAGAATTATAATTCATTCAGTTTACTTCAAAACTGTTTTTAGTGTTTAAAAGTCTGAATTTATGTGTGTGAACCACGACCTTAACAACCCCGCTGCCCTCCATCCTGTCCCTAGGAGCACTGAAAATGCAAGCCCTCATGTTTTTCTTCATCCCTTCCAGCTGTAAAGCCATGGCTTTGGCTCTCTTTCACATCTTTTCAACCTTCTAAGAATTGCCACCACTTTCTTTATAACCTATTCTCAAATCAAACGCATTATTGCCACGCCTTTGCTACTTCTCTTGTGTGGTGCTATGGAAAAATTCTATTTATTTTTTTTTCCCTTTTTTACATTAGAAGCCACCCTTTGGCATCACTGAAGCAATGGTAGTTTGTGTTTTGTGTTTTGTGTATATATTTAGAAATTACTCCCTACTCGAACATTCACATCTAGTGTATGCTTCCATGGAACTGTTGTACGAATGATTATTACTGAAATCCCTTACATGCCCTTAACTATCTGACATTAGACAGAAAGTAGAGAGCTGCTGATTATCTAAAGAAATAATCTATTAGCATACTGCATGGAAAAGAAAATTTAATTGAACTGCCATAAATTATTGCATCCTTCATGAAAATATGTTGGATATAGTATCTTACACATCTCTTGTAGGTCTCCACATTTCTCTTGTTAAATTATAATTTGAGCAGGATTTCTACATTTTAAAGAGAAACAATACAGTGCAGTGGCGGAATACAATGCTTTATCTCACCAACACATAGATGCTAAAGATATCATCAATAAAAAAGTTAACTCACATTTGAAGTTGTGTCTGAAAAAACAAACTACTCAAATGAATTCTGCGAAGAGAAAGGTGTTGGTTTTGGTTTAAATGGTGACTATTAATTTTTCCTCTCTTTCTCCACATCTCATGAAAGAAAAAGAAAATCAAGAGAATTCAAAGTTGTACATGTACGACGAGAAAGATTGGTTATAGTTGTTTATAGAAAGAATGAATTGTCAACATTATTCTTATTCTTGGCAGCACATGAAAGGGTTAAGTTTATATGTTCCACTGCTGATGCAAACGTATTTGATAACACATCCATTAGGAATCAAAAAGATAAAGTATGGGTTTTTTTGTAAATATTCTTGTCACCATACCCGTAATCAATCTTTTAAAATTCTGATTATTAGCACTTAATTGTGGTACAAAAGATGTGAACTAAGTGTTAGAAGTTGCCTACATGAAGTTGATCATATAGCAAAAAATTATGTCGTTAATTATTTAGTCAGAGTGCATGTTGTTAGAGGGACAAAATCGTATCTCCAAAATATACCCTGTGTTTGAAGCTAAAAACGAATAGTTTTGTTCTGGAAAAAAAAGTAATTTGGTAGCGACATGATCACAAAAGTTTCCGTGAACATAAAACTTACCAACACTTGAATTCATGTCGCCATTTTCAGAATCTGCTCCATGTTGGTTATTACTGGCATGATAGTTGCTCATGGCTTCCAATTTGATTTTTTTCACCTTCATTGCTTCGGCGATGGCTGCGTTGGTAGCAGCGGCCGCTGCTGCAGCTGCTGCTGTCAGACCTTAACAGAATAAATTAAAAACAAGGTAATTCACATTCTGATCTTTTCATGTAGTAGTCCATGTACTTTGTAGAGCACACATACAAACATATTAGAGGATCTGATTCCTTCATGCCACACTCTGATAACATATATTCATTCCCGACTAGCCAATGAAACAGCATTGCTATAATGGGGAGGATGCACTGTAAACTCTCAAACCAAATATTAGCAGAGACATAATTCATACATAGAAGGAGAGGAGTAGAAATGCATCCAGAATTCTCTCTCAAACAGATCAATTAGAATATGTTATTCTCTGCTTAAAATCCTCTACAGCTGCCTGGAGGCGGGAGTCTGAACTGCTCAGCTCAATTCATAAAACCTTTCACTAAAAAATGTAAACCTACCTAATCACTCCATTTCCGCATCCTCAGGCCCCCCTCCAGCTACCTGAACATGCCACCGATACGCGTACATACCCTGCTTCTTCTGTGCTTTCACACATACCACTCCCTTTGTCTGGAATGGCCTTGCTCCACAGCTCACTTCCCTGACCTCTCATCCCCCAGCCTTCTAGCCCCAGGGTTAACACTTTTAACCACTGTGCCATGTCTGTCCAGAACAGTTCACCTCTGTTCATCCAGAAGACAGGAGGTAGATAGGAATGGACGTGAGACTAGAAATAGAATTTGAGGCCAGATTATGGAAGAGCAGAAAGCTAAGGCCATGCTTTATGTACAGGCTATAGATAGCCAGAGAGGTTTTGGAGGAAGGGAGTGGTTTGCTTTCCTTAAACGTGTGAAGTTTTACCAAGTGAGTTAACTTTATCCTGGCATCTCTCTCCTGTAAAATGGCAGACACTGCAATACCTGAATAATCTCCCCTAATTCTGAAACTTTAGCAGTCTAGGAGAGGATATAGATATCCCTGCTCCCCATACTCTTTTTGCTATGGCTGCTTCAGAGTTTCTGACTACGGTGCTTCAACTGGGTTTGAATTTATCTGTGTGATTTATTTCCACTTCCAGCTGGTGGATTAGAGACTGAACACCTCTCTCCTCTTTTCCTCCCCACTAATCATCGCTTCTAGTTTCTACAGCAAATGTTACAGCCTCGGAAATTATAAGAAAGTCTTTTTTTTCCCCCTAGAAATCTCTGCTTTTTTTTTTTTTTTTTTTTTTTTTTTTTTTTTTTTTGTAGATGTTAGGAGAGCTCACCTTTCCTTCAGATCAGACCAAAGAGGTCTTTTAGCCCAATGCAACAAGACCTTCAGAATGGATCTTTGAGTGAAAAACTGATAACCACCCTCTAAAAAGGCACTGATGTAAACTCAAAGAATTCATCTGGGTCTACACTGTACATTTGTTGCCTTTTAAGTCCCAACTTGAACGGATTCTCTCATCTTCCTATGATTGAATTTACTCCCCAGTTACTCATTTCCTTCAAAGGTGTTTCAGAACATTTTCTTTCCTGTTAAAATTCTCATGTTTCCCAGCAACTCTCTCTTCCTCGATTTTGCCTTGTCACAAATGTGACTATCCTACGTGTCCCTTCCCTTCATTACCCGGTGTGGCCTCATCTCTACTGTATAACACTTCCAGGGTCTTTATCTTTGCTTTATGCAGCAGGTATATCTTGTATTCAAATAAGGAAGATAAAACTACAACTTGAGATCTGACTGTTATTATTATATAGATCTGAATCAAATTCTACTGAATTTGAAACATAACTATGCATGATATAGCCTTAGACCAGCCATAAAGCCTTTTTGAATATTGTTTCTTCACCTGTAAATTCATTCTATTCACAAAGGGATAATATGAGGATTAAATGAGATAGACTATGTGAAGAAGGCCACATCATGCTATTAAACACTAGGTATTCTAGTTCCTCAAAAAGTCCAGTCCTAGCCATGATTCCTGCAGGATATGGTGGACTGGCCATAGCCCCCTTAGCTAGAAGAATCTTACTTCTCTCTTTAACCCTTGACTTTTAAAAATATTTTTTTTATAATTTTATTTACCTGATCTTATGAATGGTACTCTTCTACTTGTCCACTTGGCAGTTTATCCCCACGGTTTTACATTTCTAATACAAATTTCAAAAGGTATACAGTGGTTCCCCCTCTATCCATGGGAGACATGTTCCAAGACACCCCCCCCATTGCCTGAAACTACAGATAGTACTGAATCTTAGGTATACCATGCTTTTTTTCTATACATACATACATATGACAAACTTTAATTTATAAATTAGGCAGAAAGAGATTCACAACAATAAAATAGAACAATTACAACAATATACTGTAATAAAAGTTATGTGAATGCAGTCTCTCTCTCCCTCAAAATATCTCATTGTACTGCACTCACACTTCTTATGATGATGTGAGATGATAAATTGCCTAAATGATGAGATGAAGTAAGGTGAATGACACAAGCACTGTGACCTGGCATTAGGCTCCTATTGACCTTCTGATGATTTTTCAGAAAGAGGATCATCTGCTTCCAGGCCATGGTTGACCAAACTGGGGAAAGGAAACTGCAGATAAGGGGGACTCCTAGAAGTGTGTGACCCATACATGATAAAACTGAACTATCTAATAATTTTTTATAAGAAGTATTGCACTATTTTTATTTTTATTTGAGAGGGAGGGAGAGCCACAGAAGGAGACAGGGGGAGGGAGGGAGAGAGAGAGAGAGAGAGAGAGAGAGAGAGAGAGAGAATCTCAGGCAGACTCCATGCTCAGCATGGAGCCCAACATGGGGCTCGATTCCATGACACCAAGATCATGAATGGACCCAAAATCGAGAGTGGGACGTCCAACCAAATGAACCACCCAGGCTATAATACTTTTAAATACCGAATTGTTAGTCTAGTTTAATGAAGGCAGGAAAAAAAAAAAAAAAAACTATGACATTTTCAGCAGTTGCTGATTTTAGTTCCACTAACTCACCTGGCTCACAATTCTAACACTTTAATAGCTTTCAAATTCAAGCAATTTTCTCCATTTTCCCGGCTCCCTCTAGTGCCAGCTGCTGCCTTTTCTTCAGTGGAGTCCTGCAATAGCCTCTCAACAGCTTCCCCTTTCCCCGTTTCCAACCTCTTACTACTCATACAGCAGTCAACATAATCTTGTAGAAAGGAAAATCCAATCATGACATTCAATGCCTACTCTTAGAAGCAAGTGGGGCACTTCACATGGCTGTCAGGGCCCTTCATGCTCAGTCCCCTGCCTGTCCATGTAGCACTGTGTGTTTGCCCAGGTCCCACTTCCTCTTTGTGCTATAGACACTTCAGCCTTCTCCCATTTCCTCAAATGGACTACATTCCTTCTTCCAAGCCAGACTGTGTCCAGGTTGTTCCCACTTCTAGAAAAGCTCCCTAATCCCTGTCCCTGCCCCTACCCCAAACCAGCCTGTGTCCCTTATCTGATGGCGTAAATATTATGCTCTAGGAGAAGTGAGCTCAGGTTCCTAACTCTTCAATCTACCTGAGAAATAGCTATCAACATTTCAAGAATCAGCTCAAAATATACTTCTTTCAAATAAAAAAAAATATATGTATTTCTTTATTTTTGATAGAGAAAGAGCATGAGTTGGGGAGGGGCAGGAAGAGAGGGGGACAGTGGGCTCTGAAGTGGGCTCTGTGCTGACAGCAGAGAGCCCAATGTGGGGCTCAAACTCAGAAACTGAGATCATGACCTGAGCCTAAGAAAGGCGTTTAACCAACGTGAGCCATCCAGGCACTCCAAAACATACTTCTTTTAAAGAGCTGACCTTCCCTACTCCTCAAGAGTAGAGCTAGCCATCCACTGGTTTGTGTATGTGACTCTACCGTCCTTTGTGCATCAGAATCACTCGTGGAGCTTTTAAGCCTTGCAAATAGCTGAACCCTACCCTGTGAGGATTCTGGCTGGGACTGCTGCATCTGTATATTTTGGGGTTGAGTTTACTGTTCCTCAGGACACTACAATGTGCAATCTGAGCAGAGAAACTCTTGACTTCTTTAATGCTCTTTTTTAGGAGGGGGGAGGTTACGTTTAAAGCCAGCTCCTCTAACTAGGTTATAACACCAAAAGGACAGAAATACTTCCTTAATATATGTATCCCAAACATCTACCACAATGCCTGCCACAAATTCTCACAGAATGAAAAAACACTTCTGAGACTAGACTACTTGGAAAGCCACAGGAGAAATATGGTCACTCTTTTGACAATATCTATGTAAGTAATTTAAAGCATTATGTTTATGTTACAATCAATGTGAATATATTAGGAGCAGCAAATTTCATTAATTTAATATAAAGCATGACTCTCCCAAGCTACATCTGCCTAGGGCTGGAGAGGATCACAAAAGGCTCATCCGCCCTCTGTATTTATTGCACTTCCTGTTGGCCTTGCAATGGCCCTTTCAAATCTCTGATGTAATTCTCAAATCCCGCCCCCCCCCCAACTTGCTCTTAGAAAGAAGTCCCATTGTATATTTTGCTCCAAAATGAAGTTGTCTTTGAAAAAAAAAATTGTTATAAATTCACAAAATAAGTCTAGCTTTTGGTCTATACTTTATAGAGAATTCAAACTGTGAAAACATTTTCATGTAACCAAGAATTGCCTACTTGTGTAAATACTGGGAACCCCTAACATTTACCTCCCTGCCTCACCCTTTTCTTCTTTTTTTTTTTTAATGTTTATTTTGAGAGAGAGAGACAGACAGACAGCGAGCAGGGGAGGGACAGAGAGAGAGGGAGACACAGAATCCGAAGCGGGCTCCAGGCTCTGAGAGCCGGATGCACAGAGCCTGATCAGGGGCCTGAACTCAAGAGCTGTGAGATCATGACCTGGGACCCTTAACCAACAGAGCCACCCAGGCAGCCCTCACTCACCCTTTCTTAAGTGAGAATTTTTGTTATGTCCTCCTTCAGTAGCCCACCTTGAAGTACATTATATTGCAAATTTACCACTGCTTTTAATCCTTCCCAAGCAAGATGAACCATTTTTATCTCAGACTTAGGTAATTCAGTATTTCTTAAACTGAGAGTCAACATCAAATCCAGCCATCATGCATGGTAGTTAGAGGTTATCTTCTCCAAAGACACAGTCACAGACTGTCTGGGATGGGCTGAGGAATCTGTGTTTTTACCTTTCAACAAACAGGTTGATTCTGAGGGCTTACTGCCCTTAGATTATTTAAGGACAGCAATTTACACTAAAGTGTGTCTGCATCTCATAATCAAAGTTTCTTAACTGAGTAGATCATTACAGTTGTTTTCAAAAGTGAGTGTGCTTCAGAATCAACAAGGGAACTTGTTAAAACACAAAATCAGGCTGGACGAAGGAATCATAGTTTGAGATGTACTGCTCTAGTGGGACGCAGACTTTTATAAAAATGAATCTTCGTGTGCCTTTGGCCTACCACGGCGGAAGTGAAAAGGTAAGCCACGTAATGCAGTACGTCGGTATGTTATTGATGCAGCGGTCATGTACATTACTAACTGCAGCAACTGCAGCAACCACTTACATGCATGAATCTATTTGGCATGTACAATAACTGTTACTGAAAAGCTTGGGTAATCACTTTGGATTCTTGAATTGGTAAGAATTCTTTCTCTCATTGGGGGAAACATAACAAATATATAGAGATAGATAGATAGAGAGAGAGAGAGAGAGAGAGAGAGAATGTGTGTGTATCGTCATATGAGGAAGGAACAAATGAATGATCTCTTACACTAAGGAATGATTAACCCACCTATCTTACCTCACCAAACTCACTTTTTTATGCTCTCAGAGCACAGTGAAAGTATCTCATACACCAAAACAGAAACACGTACTGAACTGACAAGTCAAATATGAAATAATTTCATTTTATTTGAAAAGATTCTAAATCCAGGGGCACCTGGATGACTCAGTGGGTTAAGCACCCGACCTCAGCTCAGGTCATGATCTCACTGTCTGTGAGTTCAAGCTCCATGTTGGGCTCTCTGCTGTCAGCACGGAGCCTGCTTGGGATCCTCTGTCCCCTTCTCTTTCGGCCCTTTGCTCTCTCTCTCACAAGTAAATAAATATTTTTTAAGAATATTAAAAAACATTCTAAATCCAATGTAATTAACAATGGAGACACTTAAATGTATTCTTAAAACTCATTTGGCACTAATAAGATAATGGACTAAGAAACATTTTGTTAAAAAAAGACATTTTCCTTCACAGAAAGGATAGTAAGTCATAGTTTGTACACTGCCAGACCTCCAGTTGGCCCTCACGAAAGGGATTGTATATCAAAACTAGGTTAAAGACCATAAGCCTTATATCATGCAAAAAGATTTAGGTTTCTTTTTCTTTCCTATTAAATCTCCCTATCTCTACATTTACAATTTAAAAGAATAAATAGGCTTTTACACAGAATTTTAAAACACTTTTCACATTGTTGTCCGAATTATGATACAGACTCATTTCTGTGGGCTTCATTCTGATCTGCTCCTTCAGAGAAAATTCTGTATTACTTTTCTAACCGCATACTGTTAAAAGTTTGGTTTTTTTAATCTTGGCTTATAGATTTCTTTTACTTTCACTTTTTGATGCTCTGCTAAAATCTTTAGTTACTGTCATGGAAATTACTAGTTACCTAACCTATCTATCATGTAGAGGGTAAATACGTGATGGTTAAAAAGCAGCACTCCAAAAGCCATACAAACTTTGGACAACATGCATCAAATTTATCTGGGATACTGCTGCAAGTTATATAATTCCTAAGACTTCAAAATTCTCATCTTTAAAACAGAGATATCAATTCTGACTTGATAGGGATGTTGTGGAGAATAAAGGCAAGATAATATATGCAACAGCATGGGCACATACTAAGCCCTCCACAAATGGTAGTAAATATTATCAAGTAACCCAGAATATCCATCATGTCCTTATGTCTAGTTTTACCCCTGTTCAGTTACTCACAAAAATGCAACTACGACAGAAGCAACCTAACAGTGTGGAGTGAGAATTTAGCCACTTGACAAATGGAAATCTAAAACCCATGCCTCTATCTAAACATTTCATTTAGTAGTCTACATTGATCACATTTATCTTAAAATCACTAAATCTCCCCTCTGTGCTCTATTGATACAAAGCCTTCCCCACTTCAAATTCAATATCCTAAAACCAATCCATGGGTTTATCATTTGGAAGAGAGGCAGGCATTGTCACCACTTAAGAGCCTTATTTTACTTTGCAAAGATAGCATTTCTCTTCTGCTTTCAACTTTTATCAAAACAGCCTTTAAATCTTTCAAATGCCATATACAATCCTGACCAGCCTTTCTAAAATAAGGAAAAATATCCCCATTCTATTTCTTTCAAATAAGTTAGTACTCCTAGTGATAAAGAGTAGATTACAACTATAGATTATAAATATCAATAAAAGAGACATATTGCTGTCAAATTCTTTCTCTGATCTGTTTGTTTGCTCATTAACTTGAAAGGTCCAATCTTTGATCTTTGGTTTCAAAGACATCAAGATGACTTCCAAATGTTTGATATGTTGTCTACTTTTACATCACATTCCATATAAAATGTATTTCCCAAAAGCTAATGGTTAAATAAAATGAGTTATATGTAAGAGATAGTAAGCAGTCAAAGCTTCTATATGATAGACTTTTTATTAGTCTATGTCACTTCACCCAAATTTAGAAGAAACCATTTTAAAGATGCAGTAGATTATAGCCAATGGTAGTTATTATTAATATTCTGGAATTGATAAGTTATTTATGTCTGGCATTCTTCCTACTGATTATTCAGGGAGACAGGCGGCTTATAAATATCTCATCACTCCACCGTCACAGAAATTTCATCGACAGTGCTCATGCACAGCTATTAGCAATATGAATCTAACCATTACAAGAAGGAGGAAAATCGAACATGTGGCATTAATACGCAGTCCTGGTTCCTAACCATCTGATAGGCAGATGGTGTGAAGCGGATTCTCCAGCTGAAATGAAGGGGCACATCATTTAAAACCTTGTTTGCATTCTAACTGATATCAGTGCCATATTGATATACATGATACATCATGGCAGTATTTGAACAATCTAGTTTGTTTCAGTCATAAATGTTTACTGCCTTGTTTTTTTTTAATCTTATAAGCATGTTCAGAAGAGTGTATTTTTAATTTATGAAACCTATTGTTTACTTCTGTTGAACTAGAAGATTAGTGGAAAGCAGGAATATTAAATTACTTCAACCACAGCAATATAACCAAGACAGACGAATAAAGTAGGTTTCTATTTTCAATAAAGGATGTTAGTAAAAGAGTTTTAAAATTAGCCCAGGCATTTTGCACATTAAATGCATTTATTCATTTAAACCTCCTGGCTGCCCTCCCCCCCAAGTGGCATACAGAGAAACTTAATGCTTTACATAGCCATTCATTTAAAACTCTCACTGTGTGCAATTAATCTTGTCCAACAATTCAATTCAGAAAGTAAAACATCAAAAAGCATAGTTCAATTCAACAGTCATTACTGTGAAGTAATCTTTCTGCTCCTGACAGTTCCTATAGACTCTTTGCAAAACTCGGTGGAAGGTGCATTGTAAGCTCCATATAAGTTTGAATTACAACTCAGCTGAAATCACTCCAAGTCTTAGAAGAACTTTTGGCTCAATATAACGACTTAAAAATACCAGTACCCCTTTTCACCCTGTTTTCTTCCAATCCTTGTTTAAATACCAGCTGTCTAAAAAACTGACACTAATTTTCAGTTATTTATTTTTTCGATACTTTCTAAATAAAGGGAAATTGTGATTGAAATATACCTGTCCTCACCCTTGAATGATTAATAACAGACATGATAAGCAACTGGAATAAGCAACTTAATTGTGAATCAGAATAGACTGAAGATTTTGAATGTGAATGTGTCTCCTAATGTCCATTAGACTGACTTTTCTTGCCCTTTAAAACACATTTATATTCTGCAGAGAAAAGGGAAATTGATCTTTAAGGCCATTAATGGAAACACTCCCTACACCAGTTTTCAGCTCTTCAATTGATTTAATTAGATTTTTTAAATGTTTGGATTAACAAAACCCCCCACTAATTTGGAGATACATATGGAAAGAGTTTATTATAATATTGATAATAATAATCAACCAAATAGACATCAAATTTAGCATTCTTATTCTGAATAGCTTAAAATCGCAAGCCCTCAGAGCAAAGGAATAGTAGTTGAAGTCGGTGGAGGGAACACCATGGAGATGTTATGTTATTTGGCCATGTGTTAAATCACTGAGGAATTTGTTTCAATTTTTTTCAATTCTTTCCTTTTTTTTTTTTTTTTTTTTTTTTTTTTTTGAGAGAGAGAGTTGGATGGGGCAGAGAAAGAGGGAGAGAGACAATCGCAAGCAAGCTCCGTGCCGTCAGCACAAAGCCTGACGCAGGGCTCCATCTCATGAACCGTGAGATGACGACCTGAGCTAAAAAGCCAAGAGTCTTATGCTTAACCAACCGAGCCACTCAGGCGCCCCTCCATGGAAGTTTTTGAAACATTCAACTTCTGATCACTAACTCACAGAATCAAGCTGAAGCACAATTAATTCAAAATTTTAAATTACTATGGTTTAAAATAAGAAAATAGGTAATTTTTAAAACGTTGAACTCGGGCACAAAAAGGTCTTGAATATAAAATTCTCACTTTTACTCCATCTGTTAACATTACTGTCTTTAGAAAAATAGTTAACAGCCACTCAGGGTCTAGACTTATAAAACATGGAGACGAAAAAGACTATCTAATGCGACCCTTTTATTTTACTGATGATGAAACTTAAGGTCAGTGAGGTTAATCATTTCTATAAAGTCACACCATTAAATAATGATAGAGTGATCCCAATTCCCTTAACTCCCAGTGCAGCATTGACCACACTGACTCTGTCAATAAATGTAAAAAGAAAAGTACAGAATACTGTAAACCAAGGGATCACTGAAAGAAAATGAATCCCCTTTGCTCAAGTAGCTTATAGACAGCATAGGAAGTCAAGGGTATAGATGCTCAGATGATGTCAAAAGTAAAAGCTGAATGGAAACCAATTTGACAATAAATTTCATATATTAAAAAAAAAAGAAAGTAAAAGCTGACTTCATTTAGAAACCTGACCAAATTGCTCATTTGGAATTCAGTTTTATAGAATTTAGAATATATCTGCCACAGAAACAATGGTCTTTCCACTTTGTGCACAAAGCTTTCAACCTGGACTACAGGTAAAATACAGTATTTATATTAGCCTGAGTCCTCTATTTACAGCACAACAAGAACCAAAGAGAAGAGCAAATAATTATTTTCCTATGTCCTGAATATAGAACAAACTCTAAATAGAAACAAACAGAAATAGGTAAACTTTGACTCCAATTTTCCTTAAAGCACCCTTATTATTATTCCATCTCCAATAAACTGTTCTTTAGATGTCCTCATGTTTGTCTAAGGAGCAATTCATTTTACTACTCACGTGACTCAATCACCCCAAATTACTCAGTGCATTGACTCCAGGCAGGTGCTTCGTACTAGCCTGAGAATAACTGACAGTGTGTGACATTCTGAAAGGATGTTTTTTAAAGAGGCTACTTGTCAATATATCGGTGACAGTTCAGGCAGTACAATAAGTGAAAAGAGGAAATGGTGTCATAAATTTAATTTCCTGCAAAAGAGTCACCTCATTGGCATTTTAGCCTAAGAATAATCTCCCCAAATGTTCAACTATGTTTCTCAACACCATGTAAATCCTCTCCTAAATCCTTTGATACTTCAGTAAGTCGCTTTTTTTTTTTTTCTCTTTCTAGAAATCAGGTAGCATGCGGTTGTTGGTGAGAAGGGGAGAGGAGATAAGAAAAAAGTGTTGTAGAGGTGGCCATTTCTTACATGAAAGTCTTGTTTGTGGGGAGTTATCCAATAGAAGTAACTGGAAAAGGTGTGACAACACACTTTTTCTGATATAGTAATATATACTTTTTTTTTTCCAAGGAAAGACTCAGGAAGAAATGTAATTATACACACACACACAATCACTTTGTAAACAGAAGTCAGGGTCTGGGTTGGGAACAACAGACAGCCATGTTCACTGAAAAGCAACAGGAACAGAGGGACTAGTTGAGGCAGTATATTCTTCACCCTTTTGTCATTAAGTTTTAATATTTACGTCAACATTTCATTGAATCGGCATAATCAGCCTAAAAGTTAGCTATTTTCCTCATTTGTTTACAAGGAAAATGTGAATGGTGATAGGCCAGTTGTAGTACTTGGAAAAACAGGTTTTTGGTTGAAGTTTTAAAGTTGGATTACAGAAAAGAACAATCCTAATTGATTTAGAAGAATACGTACTGCCATGTGATAGGGAAATTACAAAAGAAATATCTGTTATAGTTCATAGTCTCAAGTGATTGCCATCTCCTAGACAGTGGGCCGTTAAACAGATGAAGTCTCTACCTTGGCACCTCATTGTAATCATAGTCAACTAACTTAATTATTTTTAGCACAAAAACCACTTAAATTGTCTGATTTTGAGGCAATCTTGTAGTTTATCGCTCAAGAAATAAATGCCATCTATCTTTAAAACGATTTCCCTTCTGAGGTTGCATTAGTATATGCAACCCAGCTCACCTAGGAACAGAGAAGGTGGTTGTGGACGAATGACTACCAATGGTTGTTATTACTCATGTTTCCTTTTTTGCTACAAAAATCATAATGACAGAAAGAACCACTTAATTCCTAAGATGGCAAGAAATGTGAGTCTTTTGTGTATTCTCATAGAAACTCACTTTATTTCAAAACAACTGTAAATCACAGCAAATCTTCAATCTTCCTTATAGCCCTTACTTTTGGAGCAAAGTCTGTAGTTATACTGATCCAGTGGCTTCTCTTGACCTAATTTATGTTGTACCATGAGATTCTATTAAAAGAAACGAAATCACTGCAGTAGATTTATTCACCTTAAATAATTTAAGCTAATTGAAAAAGAACCAAACTAAAACTAAAACACTTCTCTCAAGCATTCAACTCCTGCATGTCAATTAGTAATTTAAACAACCAGCTAATCACAACAGCTTTATGAGAAACACGGACCTGTGCTGTGTACACATTTCTCTACCTCCACTGAGTTGAAGACTGAAACAAACATCAGTTCTGAGTCTGAAAGTACGTGTATCTGTTCTGTAGTAATTAGGCAATTCCAATAAAATAGTTTCACAGATGGAGCAAAGATTTTTCTCAATCTTCCTAAACAATTCTTAAAAGAATACATAGAAAAATGAGAGAGACACCTGGGAAAGCACTCTTTCAGCAATGAGTGATGGCATTCCAAACTTATAACGTGACTTAAGCAAAATGAAATTAAAAACATTATTGTTATTCACAAAGGTTACCACATAATGACCAGAAACTGGTTCCTAATTCCGAATGGGTTGACTTCAAAATTAAGAACCTGGCTTAATATTATTATTATTATTATAGTTTATTTTTGTGATATTGCTTCTCGTTAAAAGTTATTAAATATCATTGTGATTTAAGATACGTTAATAGTGGCTCATAATGTTATCCCAAATTATAATATTCTGATTGCCCCATCATTATAGAACTCTATTTGTAAAAGCAATGGTCACTTTTCTCAGGGAATTATTTAATTTTATAATTCAGCCTTTGTAATACCTGGAATGTTCGGCATATTCACTCATAGGACAGTCGTACGAAGAGTTGCCAAGCTTTTGGCATCATTTTTACCACACATCTTTCCTAAGAGAATTAGAAAATTCAAACCTAACTTTATGTTGGAAGTAAAGCCTTTTGAAATATTGCTAAAGTGCACACGGAATAAAGACAACACACTTAAGCAGACTTTCCCCCCCTTTAAACAGCATTCAAATTTTCAAAAGCAATAGATCCTCCGTCCACACGGAGTCTATTGAATTATTCATTTCATGTGCAACCTCATGCTGGACCATAAATTGTTACTTTATCTAATCAAAGGAGACTTAACTCTACAGAAGGTCAAAGGTTTAATTTTGTGAAGTATTATCTTACGCTAGGAGTTTAACCGAAAAATAGAAGAAGAAAAACAGCCAAGAAACTGGTAATAAATGAACCTTTATTGCCTCAGGCATTGGCCTAGTTAATAAACTTTCATTGAAGGTTTCTTTCAACTGTTACGGACAATGAGAGGAAAAAAATCTTAAATTACAGCCATGTGTGACTTTTAAAGCAGTCATTCTTTTTTATCTCAACCTCCCTAGCTCAGGGAAAAAAAAAAAAAAAAGACAAAGAGAGATTGTCTTCGATCTTTTAACCAAAAATGTATGTTTCTAAACAGATGAAAAAGTGCAGATAAACTTTTCTAAAAGCAGAGGTCAGCTTTGAGCAATATAAAAAAAGGCATTCTTTAGGTGTTGAATCTTAGAGAACAATGTCTCTAGCCAAATGTGAAACTACAGAAGGGGGGAGGAAGACATGTTGTATTCTTCACAAATCTAACTCTTAAATTGTGTCTCCTGCTTAGCAAAACATGATGCCTTATAATCTCCCCATTATCACACCAAGTCCATTGTAGTTTGAATATTCCTTAAATGTACTGTAAATAAGTACATTATTTATGTACTCTCTGCCCCATTTTAGACCAAAAAAATCCTTTTATTTAAAAAAAAAAAACATGTATCAAAATAATTCATTTTATTGTCATTCACTGAAATCTTTAGGAGAAACAAGTCTATCTTTTTAGCTGATACCCCCCAACCAAAAGCCGCCTGTCGGTAGGTCCCCAGGATTTTCTAGAAAAGAAAATAAACTGAGCTGTTCTGAATATGCTATTGTTTTTCAGGAGGCACTGTGCGAGTATGAAAGTTATCGGGCCCTTAATTCCAACATCTTTATCTCCCCACCACAGCATAAATAAGGTAGACCCTTGCATCGCCAACGGAGTTCATAGGAGCTGTGAGAAAGGAAAGAAGTCACGTTCTGCATCTTCCTTCAGGTACTCTCAAACAGCAAAGTGAAGCGGGCTGGCTCTGTGCTCCTAACTGGACCCCCCCTCCTGCCAGATTCCACCCACACATCACAGTGCTCTCAGCAGGGCACCGAACCCTCTTCCCACCTGGCAGCATTTGGACAGAAGTGGGTTCTACTTCATTCCAGGGACATGTCCTCAGGATGCTATCTTGGCCACCTTTGAATCCGAACATGATAGCTGCTTATACCAGCAGCACCAGGTGAAAGGAAGACCAGGCTCCCTACTAAGAAATACACTCCTCACAGCTGGGAAGCAATGAGTTCCCCCTGGGGTCAAGGATGAAGCACGTTTATACCAGAAGCTCTGCTTCTTTTCTATATTTGCTGAGAGTGGTGAGAGAGACGTAGGAGAAAGTGGAAAATACAGAGATTAAAGACAATTTAACATGAATTCTGAAGCGGGGCGGTGGGGGGGAGGTTCAAATCAAGTTCTATGCATAGACTATCAAGGATAAAAACACAGGTGTTCTAAAATAGTTACACTTGGATATCAGAACCTGAAGCAAACTGGGACAGTTCATTTTATTAACTAGAGGCTTTTAGAATCTATGAGTAGATTTTTAAATTTTTTTAACATTTATTTATTTTTGAGAGACAGAGAGAGACAGTGGGAGCGAGGGAGGTGCAGAGAGAGAGGGAGACACAGAATCCTACATAGACTCCAGGCTCTGAGCTCTCAGTTGCAGAGCCCCACGCGGGGCTCAAACCCACAAACTATGAGATCATGACCTGAGCCGAAGCTGGAAGCTCAACTGACTGAACCACACCCAGGGTCACTCAAGAAACTATGAAGTGCTTACTCAAAGATTGCAATAAAAATCAGTATCAAAAGAGCAATTGATAAGATATTTTGGGTCCCACTGTACTCTCTACCTGATTTACATACATGCATACCGTTGGGGGCAGAAAAATGAAACGGGGAAGAAATATGATGAAACATCAACTACTTTCTAGAAAAGAAATGCTATACTTGAATGTGTATAGTGAATGGCTAGTTACATACAACTGTGGAAAAATTATTTCGAATTAGCCAGGATGATAATGCTTTACAATTTCCGAGTTTTTTTTTTATTTACCATCTGTGAGAAAGACCGAGGTACACTTTGAAAGTGACCCAAATGTCAGAGAAGCAAGGAAGTGTAACAAAAACAGGTATCTCGAATCTAATTCTTTATTCCATTAATCAAAGTTTCATGGGTTTAGGAAAGTTGTACTACAGAACACAGGATAAGAAAAGAGAAAGATCAAGGGAATTCAAAGGATTTATTAAAAGTGCAGATGGTAACTCGGACTAGTGTTTTAGCTAGATAGACACAATTAATTAATTGTAACACTGTGAAACTCTAAAACGCTAAAGGAACGTGCTCACGCCTGCAATGCAGTAATGTAGCAAAATACTTATAATCTTTCAACCACCAGGAGCTTTTGTTGGTTTTTTAACCTAATCCACAGCTTGACATAGATCCTAGGGTAATGGAACACAGTTCTTTGATTGAAATAATATCTAAACATTGCTGTTCTAGCCCGGTGGCCTAATAGAAGTCTCTCTCTCTGGAACTCGAGAAATTCAAGTCTGGAAACAAACTCATACATTGAGCTCTGGCCTGTAAGTCTTTCAGAAAAAAATCTTTGAGGCTGGAGTGTGCCCTTTCCAGTTTGATAGGACCAAAAACAGGTATAAAAACTTCTACAATCCCTTTTCTTTCGAACAGTGAGAGTCAAAACAAACGATTCTCTTCGGCCACTAAAAGGTTCCTAATAAGACAACAGTACGGTGTTGATAATCACAGAAAGTCCAATGCATGTCATGAAATAGCTAAGAACTTCAGAAGGGATCCATCATCCCAGCTTTCTCCATTTTCATGTGAAAATCTACAAGAATATCTACAAGTTTTTCAGTTATTGTTACAAGGAAAGTTGATCCATACATTTTGTCAATTTTAGCCACGTGGAAAATTTCAAAGTGTTCTAAGGCGCACTAAACATACCTAAAAAAGAATTTATGTATACTGTATTCAGTGAAAAAACAACCTCTATATTATTTTACTTTATTTAATGTACCTCAATAAGCCATTATGATAAGAATGCCACCCTTGAACATTTTACTGAGAGAATTTCTAGGTCTTCATGTGCAGCAGTAAGTGCACTTTGATTAAACTCTGGAAGACAATTGCAATAAAAACCTCCATAGCATTGTGTATTCTGACCAATTTCAAAAAGCAAAGAAAATATACTATTAATATTTACCCATATCCAGGCATCTTGTATCAACTGCTTAGCAAAAAATAGACAAACAGAAAACAGTAAAGCACTGTTGGGTAGCACTAAATATACCTGAGGTTTTAGCCAAATTATGATTTTATGTTTGGGTGCCATGCTTATAATATTAAGTAATGAAAATGAGTTTTTACTTAGTGTCTGTCATCGGACACTATCAAGTCACTTTGTAAACAGGTTAATAAAAATGATACTTGGATGACAACTGGAACACTCTGCACACTGTCAGAAATGTGAAATCTTGACATATTTTATCATTGCATTTTAAAGCACGAGCTGTGAAGCTGGCTGGGAAGAGTAAGAAAAATTCTCAAATTAAATAGTTAAGTATGTAATCCTAAAAACATAATAGGTCTTCTAAAAAGAATTCCGGGAGCACAACTAGCGGTGGTTAAATCAGTAGGTCAACGATGTCTAGGAACCAAATTTTTTCCATATTTACTTTTTGCTACCCTCAATGTATTGGGAAACAACTCCATGTTATTTAGCAAGTGGGCTACAACAATTCTAAGAATCTAAGCAAAAAAGTGAGGAGCTGTTGGGCGCCTGTGTGTCTCCGTTGGTTGGGCTTCTAACCCTTAATTTTGGCTCAGGTTATGGTCTCACAGTTCGTGCGATAGAGCCCCACGTCAGGCTCTGCACTGACAGTGTAGAGACTGCTTGGGATTCTCTCTCCTCCCTCTCTCTCTCCAAATAAATAAACCTAAAAACAAGTAAGGAGCTGTTTATTACATGTATTTCTTTTGATCCCCTGAAGAAATCTTTCACAGAGAAATCCTAAAGACTCTCCACTCAGAGCTTATTAGCCATAAGCTGCATCACCTGATCATGCCTGACCACTCATAGGCAAAGAGAATAGGTCCACCATGATTCACATCTGTGATGGAACACGGGGCTGGGTCCTCATAAGCACATAATTGGAGGAAAAATGTGAATTCCTCCATAAAATTAGCGTTTTGTTATAAAGGAAAGAAGTGATAATGGTTATTGGCTAGCAGCTAACAAAGACTGTAATAAAAGCTTACAGGGGAATATTGAAGAAAATAGCTAACAGCCTCCAATAGAAGCCCAATTACATTGCTATTCCAAATCTTCCATCATTTTAAATCTTTCTCATGCTTGCTCAAAAGTTAACTACCTAGATGCAGAGGAAAATATCACTGTTTTTCTCAAGGTACTTCTCATAATGAAGGCCTTGTAAAGAAAAGTTCCATAAAATTATAATAGTGACCTTGATTTTTATATTTAGAGCTACCAGGAACAGAAACATGAAATAGCACTCAATTGCTTTGAGTTTCCTTTCCAACCTCTAGCTGGTGATACCTATAGAATAAATAATAAGATGGCACGCCTATGGAATATATAATAAGGCGGTGTCCTTCATTTGATTGCTGGACAAATACATATGAGACAACTGTTATGGAATGTGACAAGAAGGAACTGGTCACATTCGAGCTGTATCAAAAGTTTATTTTTTATTATTTTTTATTTTTGTAATGTTTATTCTTTTTAAGAAAGAGAATATGAGCAGGGGAGGGGCAGAGAGAGGGGGAAGGAGCAGGGAGAGGGGAGAGGGAAGGGTGGGGGTGGGGAGCGGGGACAGATGATCCGAAGCCTGCAGCCTGAGCTGACAGCAGAGAGCTCAATGCAGGGCTCAAACTCATGAACCATGAGATCATGACCTGGGCCAAAGTCAGATGCTCAAAAGACTGGGCCACCCAGGCACTCCCAAATATTTAAACATTTCCTGTGACAGTAAGCTAAAACTGGTGGTGATATCACTCAATGCTTTGATACAGTACGAGAAATAATTGTCTTCTTAAAGATGTGAACCAGTGTAGGAAAGCTTGAAACGGCAACAACAGAGGTCAAGGGAAGGAGGGAAGGAGAGAGAAAGGAGGAAAGAGAGAGGCAACAGTGGCTTTAAGAGGAACACATGTTCATTGCCATGTCAGGGCTGTTTGGTCTCTTCCTTCCATCCCTGGTACCATCAACGGCAAAACAGAAATTTTTAACAAAAGTTTAAAATGGAGAACAACGGCAGAAATACAATGTAGGGCAAAAAATACAGACTTTGCTGTCTAAGATGTGAGTTGCAGCCTGCTGTCATTAGGTAAGATGGCCTCTGTTTGCAAGATCTAATTTCTGTCAGCTTCAGTTAACTTGTCCCCAGCTGTAATAAGGAGAATCATGTTGCCTGTGTCTCACAGAATTGCTGAGAACATTAAATGACATAGGATGTGTGAAAAATATACATGCATGTTCCCTAGTGACAGTTTCCTTCCTTCCTTGGTTTTGCTATCGTTACATCATACTGGGTCCTTTACTGCCTTTCTTTCCTTTTTCTTTTCTTTTTTCTTTTCTTTTCTTTTCTTTTCTTTCCTTTCCTTTTTCTTTTCTTTTCTTTTCTTTCCTTTTTCTTTTCTTTTCTTTTCTTTCCTTTTTCTTTTCTTTTCTTTCTTTCTTTTTCTCTTTCTTTCTTTCTTTCTTTCTTTCTTTTCAGTACTATCCCTACTACTTAAAGAGCTGCTGACACTACTCGTTCAGAACGAATGCCAGAGCCAGGGCATGACATCACTCCCATAAATCTGTTCCTTCAACTGTATTTCCCAGGATCAATAATAGAACTTGGTAGAAAATATATTCCCCATGAAGAATTTTGTTTTATAAATACTTGCATGCACGAACGCTAGATCAAATGTGAAGATTTTATAAAATTTGAATCCACAACTTACTCACTGACTTTAGGCATCTCACTTAATCACCCTGGAAACGGAGGTGATAAAAGTGCCTACATGTTATGGTGATGATGAAAATCAAGTGAGGGAGTATGCATAATGAGCTGGAACTGTGCATGGTGCAACATAAGCATCCCCTGTATGTAGACTATAGGTATTGTCCTCTGACATAAGAGACACTAATATTCACAATTCAGTATCATATGGACAATAATTTGAAGATGATGGAAACTAAATTTTAATTCACATTCCAATCAAAAGGAACATAAATTTTTCAAAATAATAATAAAAGGATGCACATTATCATTATATATACTACATCTTGACTCCAAAGATACTTTATCATAAAATATACGATAAAGTCACATCAATAAAGAGATCCAGTTGCATGGACATGAGCAACATTGCCTAACAAAAATTCCAAAGTTAAGATTTTAAATAGATAGTCACTAAATTATCAGATTCAGACAGGAGTGTTGGCAGTGTCTTGGAAATCATCTTCTCTAACCCAGACTCACATTATGGGTAGAGGCTAGACCCAAGTTAGAATCTCTATCTTTCTACCGATAGGCCAAGTACTTTTACTTTTATGAAAAGCTACCCTACCACACAGACACAGGCTCTTTTAGCGTATTTTTGACTCCTCAAGTATATTTACTCTTTTTTAAATTTTTATTTAATTTTTTTAATGTTTACTTGTTTTTGAGAGAGAGAGACAGAGCATGAGTAGGAGAGGGGCAGAGAGAGAGGGAGACACAGAATCCAAAGCAGGCTCCAGGCTCCGAGCTGCCAGCACAGAGCCGGATGCTGGGGTCGAAACCCACGAACTGCGAGATCATGACCTGAACTGACGTCGGGCACTTTACCGACTGAGCCACCCAGGAGCCCCTGCTCTTTTTTTATACTTACTGTTTATTCACATGGAAATATCCATGAATAGTGAAGGATAAATAAAAGAAGATCCAGATGGCTAATAATACCATAGCTATTTCTCCATTATTCCATGAGAAAAAAACAAATCAATACATACCAACTTCACATCAGCCATGTTATACCTACTACTGCATTGATTTCATTGTCAGTGGCTAGTTTTTTTTACACAAGAAATTTCTAATTATCAAGTTGTACAGTATTCTAGCAGCAATTCGCTAGATGGGCCTCCATTATCTAAAGAGAAGCATGTCTCTTCTCAGAAAAGTGTAAATTTGTTTCCTATTTTCTTACGTTATTTGCTCGCAATATCAAGCTTCAATCATACATATCATAGATATAATTTACTAAATAGAAGTAGAAGTATTTAATTTTTTCAAAAATTTTAATTGTTTATTTTTGAGAGAGAGAGACAGAGTGTGAGTGGGGGAGGGGCAGACAGAGAGAGAGGGAGACACAGAATCCAAAGCAAGCTCCAGGCTCTGAGCTGTTAGCACAGAGCCCGATGCGGGGCTCGAACTCATGAGCTGTGAGATCATGAACTGAGTCCATGTCGGATGCCCAACCAAGTCACTAAACACCTAGGCACTTAAGTAGGTGCCCCTAAAATATTTAATTTTTAACTTTTAAGTCCAATTTAAATTAGATAAGTACATTATTCTAACAGATAGCACAATATGTGAATTTTCAGAGCTCATGGTAAATTGATCTAATTTTTAAACATACTTATAAAAAAGGAATACCCCTACCTTTCTCTCTGAGTCACAATGGGAGACCAAATCAACTTTTAAAACAGGAATCAGGGACTTGTAGAATTCTAAGAGACTCTAAACTCTGTCTTCCTGAATTCTAATTATTATCAAGGCATTCTGATAAAGTTGACAACTACATATGATCTGTCAAGACATACATTTATTCACATAACTAAAATTTATAGTGCATCTTCATCATAATAAATTTGTAAGAACTACATGTTGTTAATTTTTATGACAAATTATTTTACTTTAATTCAAGTTTTAAGACCCACTTGTAAAATACATACCAACAAAACTAGCTCTGATATTCACTTATAAAAAGTAATTCACTACAAACAAGATAAAATTCACTGACAATTACTTAAGTATCTCACTATTTTCTCGTGATGCTAAAAAACTTGCAAGTCATTTGAACAAACTGTGACATAATCCATGTAATATTTTTCCTAGAAGCAAAATACAGTTTTGGTAATCACTGGAATGTAAAATATGTACCCTCAGTTGGAAAATAAAAAGTATAATGAAAACACAGTCAATTCAAACAAATATTTCCTTATTTTAATAAAGAACATAGGTCTTTAGAAAGTCTATCAATAGGCTATGACTCTGGGAGTTTCCAGGTAAATTTTAATCCTCATAGATATTCAATCAAATCCTACTGTATTATTTTCTATGTTCTAGGCACTAAAAAGATTAAAAAAAAAAAAAAAGATAGGTACAACATAACCCCTGCCTTTAAAACTGTAAATTCAGTGAAAGTAGAAATTATGTGTGTCTTGTTCATAGATACATTGCCAGCAATGAAAACAACGATCAACACAAAGGAGATGTGCTTAATATATGTTTAATAAAGTTATGAAGAAAGAAAATAAGGAAATGAAGATGAGATGGGAAAGAGAGAAGGAAGAAAAGAGGAAGAAGGGAAGGAATGGAAAGAGGGAGATAGGAAGGAACACATTTACTATTTAGTTGGGGAGACAGTCACATATACAATCATCTAGTACACAGTGCTGAGGGGTACCTGGGTGGCTCAATCAGTTAAATGTCCACCTTCAGCTCAGGTCAAGATCTCACAGTCTGTGAGTTCAAGCCCTGTGTCAAGCTTTGTGCTGACAGCTCAGAGCCTGGAGCCTGCTTCAGATTCTGTGTCTCCCTCTCTCTCTCTGCCCCTCCCCCACTGATGTGCACACACTTGCTCTCTTTCTCTCTCAAAAATAAATAAATATTAAAAAAAGAGAAGTACACAGTGCTGTTATTGTAACTCAGATTATTGTAACTCAGATCATGAAGATTAATTTGGGCTACAAGACCAGGAAAGCTTCAGGTAGGAGGGCATATTTGAGATGATTTTCGAAATATATTTAGAGATTTGGTTGATAGAAGTGAGTGAAAAGAATATTTTAAGGGAAAAAAAGAAAAAAGAATAAAAAAGAAATAATGAGCAATAGGACAAAGCTGGGAATATGTTGGACTTACATAGATAATAGATTTACAGGGTAAGAAGCACTGGGTGGGGAGACTACTAGGACACAGACTTGAAAAAGAATGATGGTGTCACTTAATAAATGTGTTTAAATGCCATTGCAATAGAGTTTCATGCTCTGGGAAGCTGACGGTATTGGAGGAGGGAAGTATCTTGGTTAGAGCTGAGCTCCCAGAACACAGGCTTCCCTCCCAAGCTGTGTGCACCTCATCTTAGTTCTCTATGTGGCTCTCTCCATATACTTTGCTTACAGTTAGACACGTACCTACCTAACTTTATTGTTTGTTATAGTTATATGCCCAAACACTGAATACAGTTCTTGGCACAATTAAATTGCCGCTGCATAGAAGAAGCCGTGTGGTGGACCTCAGTTCAGATCCTGAATGTGTATCTTATTCAGGAAGACTTCACTCCTCTGAGCCTCAGTTCTACCATAGGACAGAACAATACCAATTTTTTTTAGATTCACTAAATCTAACTCATTATGGGAGACAGGATGAGGTGTACCCTCACCCACTAACACACATATCCTAGATGCTGAAGCACATAAATATGTTATTTTACATGGCTGATGGAATTTTATAGATGTGATTAAGAATCTTGAGATGGGAAATTTGTCCTGGGTTATTCTAATAGGCCCAGTATATCACAAAAATCCTTAGAAGAGGGTAGCAAGAGGGTCCAAATCAGCAAAAGAAGATGTGATAATAGAAGCAGAGATTAGAGTGGTGTGAGTGGATGATGAAAGGAGGCAAGAAGGCAAGAAGTGTGGGCGGTCTCTTAGAAACTGTAAAAGACAAGAATACCAATTCTCCCCTAACAAGAGAGAACAAAGTCCTGCTAATACCCTGATTTTAGTCTGTAAGACTCATTTCTGACTTCTGACCTTCAGAATGTAAGATAATAAATTTTTGCTGTTTTAAACCACTAAATTTGTGCTAATTTGTTCCAGCAGCAATAGGAACTTTGTACACACACACACACACACACACACACACACTCACACACACACACCTGGAACAGAGTAGGTATTAACAAATAGTAGATTTTCTTATTGGGTCAATAAATATTTCCTACCTAAGCTGATTTTTTTTGCACCTTCAGGATAAAATTAAGCCAACTGAGGTATAGGGAGGCCATCATAATAAGGACACACTGCACCAGTCCGAGCACAAGTTAGAGTGCCCAAGCTAGAGAGGAAGAGAGAAATATAAAAGAGGGAACAAATGTCGGACCATTTCAGACAGAGAATTTGATCTCTAAGTAGACCGTAGGTATAAAAAAGAGGATGTAGGGATCATTGCAGTCTGGAGTGGAAGCCTATGTAATAAAATAACTCCAATATTAGACATAGCAACAACAGAGGAAAATGCAAGTCTGGAAGCTCACATTTTGAGCATGCTGCATTTGAGGAGTGATTGCTTAAGAGTAGACTTTAGCAATATATATTTTAGGAAATTGCTAAGGGTCAGTAAGTTTCCAAAAAAGAAAAATGAGAGGTCACTGCAAAAACTTCGAAAATCGTCTGGGCCTACCCGCATATGTAATGGTAAGAGGAGGCATGCGAGTGAGAAGGGAAGATCAGAGGCAGCTTTATAGAAAACAGTGCCATCAGAAAGATGGTGCAAAAGCCAGATTGTGAGGGTTCAGGGACAAATGAATAAGGGAGGCAACCAATGCACTTTATTCTTTCCAGAAGCTTGATGAAGACAACCAGACAGCTTCGCTGAGGTCTACATTTTTCTAAGTAATGAAGGCTTGTGTGTATTGGTGGGAAGAAGGAAGATGTTAACTGTTAATGGAGACTGAAGAAGAAAAGAAGAGAGGGGAGAGTTAGCGAAAGAAGGGGAAGCATAAGAAGCACCTAGTATATACATGACTGTAAAAATTATTTGTGATATTGTTGACGGGCCTTTAGAACCAGAAGGTACTAGATCCCACAAATGAAAAGTAAGACTATTACATCTTCATCTAGATGGTAAGAAAGCAAGGCTGACTGCTGGTACAGATTTCAACTCTTTGTCAGCACTCTGAAAAATAGTTTCTCTCTTTCTCTTTGATTCCCTCCTCCCACCGCAGACTGTCTTCTCTCTCTTGAACACAAAATCAAGCCACTCTATTCCTCTGTTTTGACATTTTGACATTGCCCGTTGCCTACAACACAAGATCCAAATAACTCATTCACAGCGACATTAATGCTTTCGTACTCTGTCCTTCATCTACTTTCTAGACACATCACCAACCGGTCACTGCTCTGATCCCGCTTTATACACTATGTAAAACCACAAAGAACTATCCTTCATTTTTTAGTGTCTGATCCCTTTGCATTGACTGTTTTCTTTGCCAAGAATACCTTTCCCTTTTCTTCTTTGCATAAACGCCAACATCAATTACCACCTCCTAGGAAAAGTTTTATTGATTCATTGAGACAGAGTTGATTATGTCTTTCTCTACATTACTCTCTCAATTTTGCAGAAACCTCAACTATTAGCTATTACTGAATTATACTGTAATTATTTCTTTGCCAGTTTGTCCAACTACACTGAGGTCCTTGAAGCAGAGGCCGTGACTCATTAAATTTTCCTTTTGCTCTTTCATGCCCTCCACAGAGCATGCACTCAGTTTTTAAATGAATGAATAAATAAATGAAAATAGTACAAGAAAAAAAATCTAGAAAATGTAGAAAAGTGGACCGAGGTGGTCACTAGAGTGCATAATTGAAGAAGATAGTTTAAAAGTCCAAAGATTTACCTAAATATTTTCACAACTCAAAATGAATGGGACTCAGTCGTGCCACGTAACCTAGGTCCAGATTCTTAACTTGACAAAAATCACATATTTAGTTGAACTGTAAGAAATTGATGATATTTGACCAATTTTAACCCATAAAATGACAGTTTCATATGTTCAGCTGAATACCTATCTATCATCTGATGAAAAAATTCACCTCTGTTAGCCACATCCTCTGGAAAAAACAGCACAATAAAACCAGCCTCTCGGGGGTGCCTGGATGGCTCAGTCGGTTAAGCATCCAACGTTAGCACAGGTGATGATCTCACGGTTCGTGGGTTCAGGCCCCGTGTCGGGCTCTGTGCTAACAGTGTGGAGCCTGGAGCCTGGAGCCTGCTTCGGATTCTGTGTGTCCCTTTGTCTCTGCCCCTCCCCTGCTTGTTCTCTCTCTCTGTCTCTCTTTCTCTCTCTCTCTCAAAAATAAATAAATAAACGTTAAAAAAAATACCAACCTCTTAAATTCATGCTCAGAAGGAACCTACTCTTCCACATTTACTCCCAAGTTAAAAACACTTGCCCTGGCACCTACAAATATCAGCTGGTTCTAAAGTCAACAGACTGCATTTATAAAAGCACTAAAAGTAAACTCTAACAAAAGAACAACAGAAACAACCTAAGCCTGAGTGATGCATGATTGTCAGTGAGTTCAGTGCCAGCGCTGCTCCCTGATCTGTCATTTCCTCTTATCTCAGAAGGCTAGTTCACTTTGCAGAAGCAGAGCAAAGGTGGGCACAGCACGACCCAAGTCCCGCAGGCTCTTACCTATGGTAATGGCTACACCTGATACCTGCAGTTATCTCCCTAGCTACGCACTGCCTTCCTAAAGCTTCTCCTTACAGTACTTTCTTTCCTGAGATGCTTGAAATATTGCAACATTAAGGCTGCAGAAACAAAGCCTTACGTTGAATATCCCTTTCCCTATATATCTTCTATTTATCTACCTACACAGACCGAGAGATCATGGTCTTAAACCCGTAAACACATTTCTGAAGTGTTCACTATCATTTATTCAAAATGTTACTCTCTCAGAATTATAAAAAAAAACATTTCAAAACTGATAAAGTAAACATTAAGTTTTCAGAAAACATGAAAAGAGCCACCATGTAGAAAGTATTGTGTGCTTAAACCTATAGGAAACACTATATTAAAATTGTACTCCCTCTATAGAATGTATAGCATGTGTATGTGTAAAGTTATACTAGAATTTATATTAGATTTGTCTAACTCCAAAGTTCACCCTCTTAACTACTGCACTTCAAATGGGCCTCAATGAACTAAAAGACTGGCTCCTGAGTATAGCCGTAATGTGCAAATATATAGAAATGTTTGGGTACTTAAGTGTTCACAAATGTTGAATCTCAAAAATGATGAATTCATTTCAACCTCTAAGTCAGAAATGCCAATATTCTGGCCATTATATCACAAAGTCATTCCAAATATGTAAAGAGTAAACATAGAAAAGTTAGAAGAAAACAAAGTTCAGGGGAACCTGGGTGGCTTAATCAGTTAAGCGCCTGATGCTTGATTTCGGCTCAAATTATTATCTCACAGTTCCTGAGTTCGAGTCCCATGTCTGGCTCCATGCTGACAGTGTGGAGCCTGACTGGGATCCTTTCTCTCCCTCTCTTTCTGCGCCTTCCCACTCACGTTTTCTTTCTCTTTCTCTCTCAAACATAAATAAACTTTTAAAAAAAAGAAAAAGAAAAGCCATTCTGACATCGTGTAAAATACTAAAATGTTTATTTGATAGGGAGATGGGTGAAAAATGAAGGAAGACAGGCTTAGAGGAAAATTTGGAAACTTATCTGCTATTAAAGAATACTTCTTGGGGCGCCTGGGTGGCGCAGTCGGTTAAGCGTCCGACTTCAGCCAGGTCACGATCTCGCGGTCCGTGAGTTCGAGCCCCG